>NW_025228794.1:14369-14963 GCF_018294505.1 Triticum aestivum
TCATCGGAAACGGAGTTCACTCGCATCTTCTATGATGTTTTCGATGTTGGAGGTTATGCCGGTTCTTCTCAGTTAGAGGTTTCACTCCTCTATTTGTTGACATACCTCCCCTGCCTCTTCTTACTATATTATGGGTTCTTGTTTGGTTCTTCTCTTTGTGAGTTTTGGAGCTTGTGGTCATCTTGGTGACAAGCTCAAGTTCATCGAAAACGGAGTTCACTCGCATCTTCTATGATGTTTCCGATGTTGGAGGTTATGCCGGTTCTTCTCAGTTGGAGGTTTCACTCCTCTATTTGTTGGCATACCTCCCCTAGCTCTTCTTACTATATTATTGGTTGTTGTTTGGTTCTTCTCTTTGTGAGTTTTGGAGCTTATGGTCATCTTGGCGACAAGCTCGAGTTCATCGAAAATGGAGTTCACTCGCATCTTCTATGATGTTTTCGATGTTGCAGGTTATGCCGGTTCTTCTCAGTTGGAGGTTTCACTTCTCTATTTGTTGGCATACCTCCCCTGCCTCTTCTTACTATATAAATTGGTTCTTGTTTGGTTCTTCTCTTTGTGAGTTTTGGAGCTTATGGTCATTTTGGTGACAAG
>NW_025228794.1:14973-15564 GCF_018294505.1 Triticum aestivum
TGATGTTTTCGATGTTGGAGGTTATGCCGGTTCTTCTCAGTTGGAGGTTTCACTCCTCTATTTGTTGGCATACCTCCCATACCTCTTTTTACTATATTATCGGTTCTTGTTTGGTTCTTCTCTTTGTGAGTTTTGGAGCTTATGGTCATCTTGGTGACAAGCTCGAGTTCATCGAAAACGGAGTTCACTCGTATCTTCTATGATGTTTTCGATGTTGGAGGTTATGCCGGTTCTTCTCAGTTGGAGGTTTCCCTCCTCTATTTGTTGGCATACCTCCCCTAGCTCTTCTTACTATATTATTGGTTGTTGTTTGGTTCTTCTCTTTGTGAATTTTTTAGCTTATGGTCATCTTGGTGACAAGCTCGAGTTAATCGAAAATGGAGTTCACTAGCATCTTCTATGATGTTTTCGATGTTGCAGGTTATGCCGGTTCTTCTCAGTTGGATGTTTCACTTCTCTATTTGTTGGCATACCTCCCCTGCCTCTTCTTACTATATAAATTGGTTCTTGTTTGGTTCTTCTCTTTGTGAGTTTTGGAGCTTATGGTCATTTTGGTGACAAGCTCGATTTCATCGAAAACGGAGTTCACTC
>NW_025228794.1:15574-16466 GCF_018294505.1 Triticum aestivum
TTCTCTTTGTGAGTTTTGGAGCTTATGGTCATCTTGGTGACAAGCTCGAGTTCATCGAAAACGGAGTTCACTCGTATCTTCTATGATGTTTTCGATGTTGGAGGTTATGCCGGTTCTTCTCAGTTGGAGGTTTCACTCCTCTATTTGTTGGCATACCTCCCATGCCTCTTCTTACTATATTATTGGTTCTTGTTTGGTTCTTCTCTTTGTGAGTTTTGGATCTTATGTTCATCTTGGTGACAAGCTCGAGTTCATCGAAAACGGAGTTCACTCGCATCTTCTATGATGTTTTCAATGTTGGAGGTTATGCCAGATCTTCTCAGTTGGAGGTTTCACTCCTCTATTTGTTGGCATACCTCACCTACCTCTTCTTACTATATTATTGGTACCTGTTTGGTTCTTCTCTTTGTGAGTTTTGGAGCTTATGGTCATCATGGTGACAAGCTCGAGTTCATCAAAAACGGAGTTCACTCGCATCTTCTATGATATTTTCGATGTTGGAGCTTACGTCGGTTCTTCTCGGTTGGAGGTTTCACTCCTCTATTTGTTGGCATACCTCCCCTGCCTCTTCTTACTATATTATTGGTACTTGTTTGGTTCTTCTCTTTGTGAGTTTTGGAGCTTATGGTCATCTTGGTGACAAGATCGAGTTCATCGAAAACACAGTTCACTCGCATCTTCTATGATATTTTCGATGTTGGAGCTTACGCCGGTTCTTCTCGGTTGGAGGTTTCACTCCTCTATTTGTTGGCATACCTCCCCTGCCTCTTCTTACTATATTATCGGTTGTTGTTTGGTTCTTCTCTTTGTGAGTTTTGGAGCTTATGGTCATCTTGGTGACAAGCTCGAGTTCATCGAAAACGGAGTTCACTCGCATCTTGTATGATGTTTT
>NW_025228794.1:16476-17062 GCF_018294505.1 Triticum aestivum
CGATGTTGGAGGTTATGACGGTTCTTCTCAATTGGAGGTTTCACTCCTCTATTTGTTGGCATACCTCCCCTGCCTCTTCTTACTATATTATCGGTTATTGTTTGGTTCTTCTCTTTGCGAGTTTTGGAGCTTATGGTCATCTTGGTGACAAGCTCCAGTTCATCCAAAACGGAGTTCACTCGCATCTTCTATGATGTTTTCGATGTTGGAGGTTATGTCGGTTCTTCTCAGTTGGAGGTTTCACTCCTCTATTTCTTGGCATACCTCCCCTGCCTCTTCTTACTATATTATTGGTTCTTGTTTGGTTCTTCTCTTTGTGAGTTTTGGAGCTTATGGTCATCTTGGTGACAAGCTCGAGTTCATCAAAAACGGAGTTCACTCGCATCTTCTATGATGTTTTCGATGTTGGAGGTTATGCCGGTTCTTCTCAGTTGGAAGTTTCACTCCTCTATTTGTTGGCGTACCTCCCCTGCCTCTTCTTACTATATAATCGATTCTTGTTTGGTCCTTCTCTTTGTGAGTTTTGGAGCTTATGGTCATCTTGGTGACAAGCTCGAGTTCATCGAAAACGGAGTACACTCGCATC
>NW_025228794.1:17072-18121 GCF_018294505.1 Triticum aestivum
GTTCTTCTTAGTTGGAGGTTTCACTCCTCTATTTGTTGACATACTTCCCCTGCCTCTTCTTACTATATTATTGGTTCTTGTTTGGTTCTTCTCTTTGTGAGTTTTGGAGCTTATGGTCATCTTGGTGACAAGCTCGAGTTGATCAAAAACGGAGTTCACTCGCATCTTCTATGATGTTTTCGATGTTGGAGGTTATGTCGGTTCTTCTCAGTTGGAGGTTTCACTCCTCTATTTCTTGGCATATCTCCCCTGCCTCTTCTTACTATATTATTGGTTCTTGTTTGGTTCTTCTCTTTGTGAGTTTTGGAGCTTATGGTCACCTTGGTGACAAGCTCGAGTTCATCAAAAACGGAGTTCACTCGCATCTTCTATGATGTTTTCGATGTTGGAGGTTATGCCGGTTCTTCTCAGTTGGAGGTTTCACTCCTCTATTTGTTGGCATACCTCCCTTGCCTCTTCTTACTATATTATTGGTTCTTGTTAGGTTCTTCTCTTTGTGAGTTTTGGAGCTTATGGTCATCTTGGTGACAAGCTCGAGTTGATCGAAAACGGAGTTCACTCGCATCTTCTATGATGTTTTTGATGTTGGAGGTTATGTTGGTTCTTCTCAGTTGGAGGTTTCACTCCTCTATTTCTTGGCATACCTCCCCTGCCTCTTCTTACTATATTATTGGTTCTTGTTTGGTTCTTCTCTCTGTGAGTTTTGGAGCTTATGGTCATCTTGGTGACAAGCTCGAGTTCATCGAAAACGGAGTTCACTCGCATCTTCTATGATGTTTTCGATGTTGGAGCTTATGTCTGTTCTTCTCGGTTGGAGTTTTCACTCCTCTATTTGTTGGCATACCTCCCCTGCCTCTTCTTACTATATTATCGGTTCTTGTTTGGTCCTTCTCTTTGTGAGTTTTGGAGCTTATGGTCATCTTGGTGACAAGCTCGAGTTCATCGAAAACGGAGTTCACTCGCATCTTCTATGATGTTTTCGATGTTGGAGGTTATGCCGGTTCTTCTCAGTTGGAGGTTTCACTCCTCTATTTGTTGGCGTACCTCCC
>NW_025228794.1:18131-18725 GCF_018294505.1 Triticum aestivum
TCATCGGAAACGGAGTTCACTCGCATCTTCTATGATGTTTTCGATGTTGGAGGTTATGCCGGTTCTTCTCAGTTAGAGGTTTCACTCCTCTATTTGTTGACATACCTCCCCTGCCTCTTCTTACTATATTATGGGTTCTTGTTTGGTTCTTCTCTTTGTGAGTTTTGGAGCTTGTGGTCATCTTGGTGACAAGCTCAAGTTCATCGAAAACGGAGTTCACTCGCATCTTCTATGATGTTTCCGATGTTGGAGGTTATGCCGGTTCTTCTCAGTTGGAGGTTTCACTCCTCTATTTGTTGGCATACCTCCCCTAGCTCTTCTTACTATATTATTGGTTGTTGTTTGGTTCTTCTCTTTGTGAGTTTTGGAGCTTATGGTCATCTTGGCGACAAGCTCGAGTTCATCGAAAATGGAGTTCACTCGCATCTTCTATGATGTTTTCGATGTTGCAGGTTATGCCGGTTCTTCTCAGTTGGAGGTTTCACTTCTCTATTTGTTGGCATACCTCCCCTGCCTCTTCTTACTATATAAATTGGTTCTTGTTTGGTTCTTCTCTTTGTGAGTTTTGGAGCTTATGGTCATTTTGGTGACAAG
>NW_025228794.1:18735-19326 GCF_018294505.1 Triticum aestivum
TGATGTTTTCGATGTTGGAGGTTATGCCGGTTCTTCTCAGTTGGAGGTTTCACTCCTCTATTTGTTGGCATACCTCCCATACCTCTTTTTACTATATTATCGGTTCTTGTTTGGTTCTTCTCTTTGTGAGTTTTGGAGCTTATGGTCATCTTGGTGACAAGCTCGAGTTCATCGAAAACGGAGTTCACTCGTATCTTCTATGATGTTTTCGATGTTGGAGGTTATGCCGGTTCTTCTCAGTTGGAGGTTTCCCTCCTCTATTTGTTGGCATACCTCCCCTAGCTCTTCTTACTATATTATTGGTTGTTGTTTGGTTCTTCTCTTTGTGAATTTTTTAGCTTATGGTCATCTTGGTGACAAGCTCGAGTTAATCGAAAATGGAGTTCACTAGCATCTTCTATGATGTTTTCGATGTTGCAGGTTATGCCGGTTCTTCTCAGTTGGATGTTTCACTTCTCTATTTGTTGGCATACCTCCCCTGCCTCTTCTTACTATATAAATTGGTTCTTGTTTGGTTCTTCTCTTTGTGAGTTTTGGAGCTTATGGTCATTTTGGTGACAAGCTCGATTTCATCGAAAACGGAGTTCACTC
>NW_025228794.1:19336-20228 GCF_018294505.1 Triticum aestivum
TTCTCTTTGTGAGTTTTGGAGCTTATGGTCATCTTGGTGACAAGCTCGAGTTCATCGAAAACGGAGTTCACTCGTATCTTCTATGATGTTTTCGATGTTGGAGGTTATGCCGGTTCTTCTCAGTTGGAGGTTTCACTCCTCTATTTGTTGGCATACCTCCCATGCCTCTTCTTACTATATTATTGGTTCTTGTTTGGTTCTTCTCTTTGTGAGTTTTGGATCTTATGTTCATCTTGGTGACAAGCTCGAGTTCATCGAAAACGGAGTTCACTCGCATCTTCTATGATGTTTTCAATGTTGGAGGTTATGCCAGATCTTCTCAGTTGGAGGTTTCACTCCTCTATTTGTTGGCATACCTCACCTACCTCTTCTTACTATATTATTGGTACCTGTTTGGTTCTTCTCTTTGTGAGTTTTGGAGCTTATGGTCATCATGGTGACAAGCTCGAGTTCATCAAAAACGGAGTTCACTCGCATCTTCTATGATATTTTCGATGTTGGAGCTTACGTCGGTTCTTCTCGGTTGGAGGTTTCACTCCTCTATTTGTTGGCATACCTCCCCTGCCTCTTCTTACTATATTATTGGTACTTGTTTGGTTCTTCTCTTTGTGAGTTTTGGAGCTTATGGTCATCTTGGTGACAAGATCGAGTTCATCGAAAACACAGTTCACTCGCATCTTCTATGATATTTTCGATGTTGGAGCTTACGCCGGTTCTTCTCGGTTGGAGGTTTCACTCCTCTATTTGTTGGCATACCTCCCCTGCCTCTTCTTACTATATTATCGGTTGTTGTTTGGTTCTTCTCTTTGTGAGTTTTGGAGCTTATGGTCATCTTGGTGACAAGCTCGAGTTCATCGAAAACGGAGTTCACTCGCATCTTGTATGATGTTTT
>NW_025228794.1:20238-20824 GCF_018294505.1 Triticum aestivum
CGATGTTGGAGGTTATGACGGTTCTTCTCAATTGGAGGTTTCACTCCTCTATTTGTTGGCATACCTCCCCTGCCTCTTCTTACTATATTATCGGTTATTGTTTGGTTCTTCTCTTTGCGAGTTTTGGAGCTTATGGTCATCTTGGTGACAAGCTCCAGTTCATCCAAAACGGAGTTCACTCGCATCTTCTATGATGTTTTCGATGTTGGAGGTTATGTCGGTTCTTCTCAGTTGGAGGTTTCACTCCTCTATTTCTTGGCATACCTCCCCTGCCTCTTCTTACTATATTATTGGTTCTTGTTTGGTTCTTCTCTTTGTGAGTTTTGGAGCTTATGGTCATCTTGGTGACAAGCTCGAGTTCATCAAAAACGGAGTTCACTCGCATCTTCTATGATGTTTTCGATGTTGGAGGTTATGCCGGTTCTTCTCAGTTGGAAGTTTCACTCCTCTATTTGTTGGCGTACCTCCCCTGCCTCTTCTTACTATATAATCGATTCTTGTTTGGTCCTTCTCTTTGTGAGTTTTGGAGCTTATGGTCATCTTGGTGACAAGCTCGAGTTCATCGAAAACGGAGTACACTCGCATC
>NW_025228794.1:20834-21576 GCF_018294505.1 Triticum aestivum
ATCTTGGTGACAAGCTCGAGTTCATCAAAAACGGAGTTCACTCACATCTTCTATGATGTTTTTGATGTTGGAGGTTATGCCGGTTCTTCTCAGTTGGAGGTTTCACTCCTCTATTTGTTGGCATACCTCCCCTGCCTCTTCTTACTATATTATTGGTTCTTCTCTTTGTGAGTTTTGGAGCTTATGGCCATCTTGGTGACAAGCTCGAGTACATCGAAAACGGAGTTCACTCGCATCTTTTATGATGTTTTCAATGTTGGAGGTTATGTCGGTTCTTCTCAGTTGGAGGTTTCACACCACTATTTGTTGGCATACCTCCCCTGCCTCTTCTTACTATATTACCGGTTCTTGTCTGGTTCTTCTCTTTGTGAGTTTTGGAGCTTATGGTCATCTTGGTGACAAGCTCGAGTTCATCAAAAATGGAGTTCACTCGCATCTTCTATGATGTTTTCGATGTTGGAGGTTATGCCGGTTCTTCTCAGTTGGAGGTTTCGCTCCTCTATTTGTTGGCATACCTCCCCTGCCTCTTCTTACTATATTATTGGTTCTTCTTTGGTTCTTCTCTTTGTGAGTTTTGGAGCTTATGGTCATCTTGGTGACAAGCTAGAGTTCATCGAAAACGGCGTTCACTCGCATCTTCAATGATGTTTTCGATGTTGGAGGTTATGCCGGTTTTTCTCAGTTGGAGGTTTCACTCCTCTATTTGTTGGCATACCTCCCCTGCCTCTATATTATTGGTTCT
>NW_025228794.1:21586-22265 GCF_018294505.1 Triticum aestivum
CTTCTATGATGTTTTCGATATTGGAGGTTATGCTGGTTCTTCTCGGTTGGAGGTTTCACTCCTGTATTTGTTGGCATACCTCCCCTGCCACTTCTTACTATATTATCGGTTCTTGTTTGGTTCTTCGCTTTGTGAGTTTTGGAGCTTATGGTCATTTTGGTGACAAGCTCGAGTTCATCGAAAACGGAGTTCACTCGCATCTTCTATGATGCTTTCAATGTTGGAGGTTATGCCGGTTCTTCTCAGTTGGAGGTTTCACTCCTCTATTTGTTGGCATACCTCCCCTGCCTCTTCTTACTATATTATTGGTTATTGTTTGGTTCTTCTCTTTGTGAGTTTTGGAGCTTATGCTCATCTTGGTGACAAGCTCGAGTTCATCGAAAACGGAGTTCACTCGCATCTTCTTTGATGTTTTCGATGTTGGAGGTTATGCAGGTTCTTCTCAGTTGGAGGTTTCACTCCTCTATTTGTTGGCATACCTCCCCTGCCTCTTCTTACTATATTATCGGTTCTTGTTTGGTTCTTCTCTTTGTGAGTTTTGGAGCTTATGGTCATCTTAGTGACAAGCTCGAGTTCATCAAAAACGGAGTTCACTCGCATCTTCTATGATGTTTTCGATGTTGGAGGTTATGTCGGTTCTTCTCAGTTGGAGGTTTCACTCCTCTATTTGTTGGCATAC
>NW_025228794.1:22275-22982 GCF_018294505.1 Triticum aestivum
ACCTCTATTTGTTGGCATACCTCCCCTGCCTCTTCTTGCCATATTATCGGTTCTTGTCTGTTTCTTCTCTTTGTGAGTTTTGGAGCTTGTAGTCATCTTGGTGACAAGCTCGAGTTCATAAAAAATGGAGCTCACTCGCATCATCTATGATGTTTTCGATGTTGGAGGTTATGCTGGTTCTTCTCCGTTGGAGGTTTCACTCCTCTATTTGTTGGCATACCTCCCCTGCCTCTTCTTGCTATATTATCGGTTCTTGTCTGGTTCTTCTCTTTGTGAGTTTTGGAGCTTATAGTCATCTTGGTGACAAGCTTGAGTTCATCAAAAACGGAGTTCACTCGCATCTTCTATGATGTTTTTGACGTTGGAGGTTATGTCGGTTCTTCTCAGTTGGAGGTTTCACCCTGCTATTTGTTGGCATACCTCCCCTGCCTCTTCTTACTATATTATTGGTTCATGTTTGGTTCTTCTCTTTGTGAGTTTTGGAGCTTATGGTCATCTTGGTGACAAGCTCGAGTTCATTGAAAACGTAGTTCACTCGCATCTTCTATGATGTTTTCAATGTTGGAGGTTATGACGGTTCTTCTCCGTTGGAGGTTTCACTCCTCTATTTGTTGGCATACCTCCCCTGCCTCTTCTTACTATATTGTTGGTTCTTGTTTGGTTCTTCTCTTTGTGAGTTTTGTAACTTATGGTTATCTTGGTGACAA
>NW_025228794.1:23169-24140 GCF_018294505.1 Triticum aestivum
GTACATCGAAAACGGAGGTCACTCGCATCTTCTATGATGTTTTCGATGTTGGAGGTTATGCCGGTTCTTCTCCGTTAGAGGTTTCAATTTGTTGGCATACCTCCCCTTCCTCTTCTTGCTATATTATCGGTTCTTGTTTGGTTCTTCTCTTTGTGAGTTTTGGAGCTTATGGTCATCTTGCTGACAAGCTCGAGTTCATCGAAAACGGAGTTCACTCGCATCTTCTATGATGTTTTCGATGTTGGAGATTATGCCGGTTCTTCTCAGTTGGATGTTTCACACCTCTATTTGTTGGCATACCTCCCCTGCCTCTTTTTGCTATATTATCGGTTCTTGTCTGGTTCTTCTCTTTGTGAGTTTTGGAGCTTATGGTCATCTTGGTGACAAGCTTGAGTTCATCGAAAATGGAGTTCACTCGCATCTTCTATGATGTTTTCGACGTTGGAGGTTATGTCGGTTCTTCTCAGTTGGAGGTTTCACTCCGCTATTTGTTGGCATACCTTCCTTGCCTCTTCTTGCTATATTATCGGTTCTTGTTTGGTTCTTCTCTTTGTGAGTTTTGGACCTTATGGTCATCTTGGTGACAAGCTCGAGTACATCGAAAACGGAGGTCAGTCGCATCTTCTATGATGTTTTCGATGTTGGAGGTTATGCCGGTTCTTCTCAGTTGGATGTTTCACTCCTCTATTTGTTGGCATACCTCCCCTGCCTCTTCTTACTATATTATCGGTTCTTGTTTGGTTCTTCTCTTTGTGAGTTTTGGAGCTTATGGTCATCTTGCTGACAAGCTCGAGTTCATCGAAAACGGAGTTCACTCGCATCGTCTATGATGTTTTCGATATTGGAGGTTATGCCGGTTCTTCTCAGTTGGAGGTTTCACTCCTCTATTTGTTGGCATACCTCCCCTGCCTCTTCTTACTATATTATTGGTTCTTGTTTGGTTCTTCTCTTTGTGAGTTTTGGAGCTTATG
>NW_025228794.1:24276-24583 GCF_018294505.1 Triticum aestivum
GTTGGAGGTTTCACTCCTCTATTTGTTGGCATACCTTCCCTGCCTCTTCTTACTATATTATTGGTTCTTGTTTGGTTCTTCTCTTTGTGAGTTTTGGAGCTTATGGTCATCTTGGTGACAAGCTCGAGTACATCGAAAACGGAGGTCACTCGCATCTTCTATGATGTTTTCGATGTTGGAGGTTATGCCGGTTCTTCTCAGTTGGATGTTTCACACCTCTATTTGTTGGCATACCTCCCCTGCCTCTTCTTGCTATATTATCGGTTCTTGTCTGGTTCTTCTCTTTGTGAGTTTTGGAGCTTATAGT
>NW_025228794.1:24797-25364 GCF_018294505.1 Triticum aestivum
CTCCCCTGCCTCTTCTTACTATATTATCGGTTCTTGTTTGGTTCTTCTCATTGTGAGTTTTGAAGCTGATGGTCATCTTGGTGATAAGCTCGAGTTCATCGAAAACGGAGTTCACTCGCATCGTCTATGATGTTTTCGATGTTGGAGGTTATGCTGGTTCTTCTCCGTTGGAGGTTTCAATTTGTTGGCATACCTCCCCTCCCTCTTCTTACTATATTATTGGTTCTTGTTTGGTTCTTCTCTTTGTGAGTTTTGGAGCTTATGGTCATCTTGGTGACAAGCTCGAGTACATCGAAAACGGAGGTCACTCGCATCTTCTATGATGTTTTCGATGTTGGAGGTTATGCCGGTTCTTCTCAGTTGGATGTTTCACACCTCTATTTGTTGGCATACCTTCCTTGCCTCTTCTTGCTATATTCTCGGTTCTTGTCTGGTTCTTCTCTTTGTGAGTTTTGGACCTTATGGTCATCTTGGTGACAAGCTCGAGTACATCGAAAACGGAGGTCACTCGCATCTTCTATGATGTTTTCGATGTTGGAGGTTATGCCGGTTCTTCTCAGTTTGATG
>NW_025228794.1:25374-26174 GCF_018294505.1 Triticum aestivum
CATCTTGGTGACAAGCTCGAGTACATCGAAAACGGAGGTCACTCGCATCTTCTATGATATTTTCGATGTTGGGGGTTATGCCGGTTCTTCTCTGTTGGAGGTTTCACACCTCTATTTGTTGGCATACCTTCCTTGCCTCTTCTTGTTATATTATCGGTTCTTGTCTGGTTCTTCTCTTTGTGAGTTTTGGACCTTATGGTCATCTTGGTGACAAGCTCGAGTACATCGAAAACGGAGGTCACTCGCATCTTCTATGATGTTTTCGATGTTGGAGGTTATGCCGGTTCTTCTCAGTTGGATGTTTCACTCCTCTATTTGTTGGCATACCTCCCCTCCCTCTTCTTACTATATTATCGATTCTTGTTTGGTTCTTCTCTTTGTGAGTTTTGGAGCTTATGGTCATCTTGCTGACAAGCTCGAGTTCATCGAAAACGGAGTTCACTCGCATCTTCTATGATGTTTTCGATGTTGGAGGTTATGCCGGTTCTTCTCAGTTGGAGGTTTCACTCCTCTATTTGTTGGCATACCTTCCCTGCCTCTTCTTACTATATTATTGGTTCTTGTTTGGTTCTTCTCTTTGTGAGTTTTGGAGCTTATGGTCATCTTGGTGACAAGCTCGAGTACATCGAAAACGGAGGTCACTCGCATCTTCTATGATGTTTTCGATGTTGGAGGTTATGCCGGTTCTTCTCAGTTGGATGTTTCACACCTCTATTTGTTGGCATACCTCCCCTGCCTCTTCTTGCTATATTATCGGTTCTTGTCTGGTTCTTCTCTTTGTGAGTTTTGGAGCTTATAGT
>NW_025228794.1:26184-26930 GCF_018294505.1 Triticum aestivum
GGTGACAAGCTCGAGTACATCGAAAACAGAGGTCACTCGCATCTTCTATGATGTTTTCGATGTTGGAGGTTATGCTGGTTCTTCTCAGTTGGATGTTTCACACCTCTATTTGTTGGCATACCTCCCCTGCCTCTTCTTGCTATATTATCGGTTCTTGTCTGGTTCTTCTCTTTGTGAGTTTTGGAGCTTATAGTCATCTTGGTGACAAGCTTGAGTTCATCGAAAACGGAGTTCACTCGCATCTTCTATGATGTTTTCGACGTTGGAGGTTATGTCGGTTCTTCTCAGTTGGAGGTTTCGCTCCGCTATTTGTTGGCATACCTCCCCTGCCTCTTCTTACTATATTATTGGTTCTTGTTTGTTTCTTCTCTTTGTGAGTTTTGGAGCTTATGGTCATCTTGGTGACAAGCTCGAGTTCATCGAAAACGGAGTTCACTCGCATCTTCTATGATGTTTTCGATGTTGGAGGTTATGCCGGTTCTTCTCAGTTGGAGGTTTCACTCCTCTATTTGTTGGCATACCTCCCCTGCCTCTTCTTACTATATTATCGGTTCTTGTTTGGTTCTTCTCATTGTGAGTTTTGGAGCTGATGGTCATCTTGGTGACAAGCTCGAGTTCATCGAAAACGGAGTTCACTCGCATCGTCTATGATGTTTTCGATGTTGGAGGTTATGCCGGTTCCTCTCCGTTGGAGGTTTCAATTTGTTGGCATACCTCCCCTCCCTCTTCTTACTATATTATTGGTT
>NW_025228794.1:26940-27534 GCF_018294505.1 Triticum aestivum
TCATCGGAAACGGAGTTCACTCGCATCTTCTATGATGTTTTCGATGTTGGAGGTTATGCCGGTTCTTCTCAGTTAGAGGTTTCACTCCTCTATTTGTTGACATACCTCCCCTGCCTCTTCTTACTATATTATGGGTTCTTGTTTGGTTCTTCTCTTTGTGAGTTTTGGAGCTTGTGGTCATCTTGGTGACAAGCTCAAGTTCATCGAAAACGGAGTTCACTCGCATCTTCTATGATGTTTCCGATGTTGGAGGTTATGCCGGTTCTTCTCAGTTGGAGGTTTCACTCCTCTATTTGTTGGCATACCTCCCCTAGCTCTTCTTACTATATTATTGGTTGTTGTTTGGTTCTTCTCTTTGTGAGTTTTGGAGCTTATGGTCATCTTGGCGACAAGCTCGAGTTCATCGAAAATGGAGTTCACTCGCATCTTCTATGATGTTTTCGATGTTGCAGGTTATGCCGGTTCTTCTCAGTTGGAGGTTTCACTTCTCTATTTGTTGGCATACCTCCCCTGCCTCTTCTTACTATATAAATTGGTTCTTGTTTGGTTCTTCTCTTTGTGAGTTTTGGAGCTTATGGTCATTTTGGTGACAAG
>NW_025228794.1:27544-28135 GCF_018294505.1 Triticum aestivum
TGATGTTTTCGATGTTGGAGGTTATGCCGGTTCTTCTCAGTTGGAGGTTTCACTCCTCTATTTGTTGGCATACCTCCCATACCTCTTTTTACTATATTATCGGTTCTTGTTTGGTTCTTCTCTTTGTGAGTTTTGGAGCTTATGGTCATCTTGGTGACAAGCTCGAGTTCATCGAAAACGGAGTTCACTCGTATCTTCTATGATGTTTTCGATGTTGGAGGTTATGCCGGTTCTTCTCAGTTGGAGGTTTCCCTCCTCTATTTGTTGGCATACCTCCCCTAGCTCTTCTTACTATATTATTGGTTGTTGTTTGGTTCTTCTCTTTGTGAATTTTTTAGCTTATGGTCATCTTGGTGACAAGCTCGAGTTAATCGAAAATGGAGTTCACTAGCATCTTCTATGATGTTTTCGATGTTGCAGGTTATGCCGGTTCTTCTCAGTTGGATGTTTCACTTCTCTATTTGTTGGCATACCTCCCCTGCCTCTTCTTACTATATAAATTGGTTCTTGTTTGGTTCTTCTCTTTGTGAGTTTTGGAGCTTATGGTCATTTTGGTGACAAGCTCGATTTCATCGAAAACGGAGTTCACTC
>NW_025228794.1:28145-29037 GCF_018294505.1 Triticum aestivum
TTCTCTTTGTGAGTTTTGGAGCTTATGGTCATCTTGGTGACAAGCTCGAGTTCATCGAAAACGGAGTTCACTCGTATCTTCTATGATGTTTTCGATGTTGGAGGTTATGCCGGTTCTTCTCAGTTGGAGGTTTCACTCCTCTATTTGTTGGCATACCTCCCATGCCTCTTCTTACTATATTATTGGTTCTTGTTTGGTTCTTCTCTTTGTGAGTTTTGGATCTTATGTTCATCTTGGTGACAAGCTCGAGTTCATCGAAAACGGAGTTCACTCGCATCTTCTATGATGTTTTCAATGTTGGAGGTTATGCCAGATCTTCTCAGTTGGAGGTTTCACTCCTCTATTTGTTGGCATACCTCACCTACCTCTTCTTACTATATTATTGGTACCTGTTTGGTTCTTCTCTTTGTGAGTTTTGGAGCTTATGGTCATCATGGTGACAAGCTCGAGTTCATCAAAAACGGAGTTCACTCGCATCTTCTATGATATTTTCGATGTTGGAGCTTACGTCGGTTCTTCTCGGTTGGAGGTTTCACTCCTCTATTTGTTGGCATACCTCCCCTGCCTCTTCTTACTATATTATTGGTACTTGTTTGGTTCTTCTCTTTGTGAGTTTTGGAGCTTATGGTCATCTTGGTGACAAGATCGAGTTCATCGAAAACACAGTTCACTCGCATCTTCTATGATATTTTCGATGTTGGAGCTTACGCCGGTTCTTCTCGGTTGGAGGTTTCACTCCTCTATTTGTTGGCATACCTCCCCTGCCTCTTCTTACTATATTATCGGTTGTTGTTTGGTTCTTCTCTTTGTGAGTTTTGGAGCTTATGGTCATCTTGGTGACAAGCTCGAGTTCATCGAAAACGGAGTTCACTCGCATCTTGTATGATGTTTT
>NW_025228794.1:29047-29633 GCF_018294505.1 Triticum aestivum
CGATGTTGGAGGTTATGACGGTTCTTCTCAATTGGAGGTTTCACTCCTCTATTTGTTGGCATACCTCCCCTGCCTCTTCTTACTATATTATCGGTTATTGTTTGGTTCTTCTCTTTGCGAGTTTTGGAGCTTATGGTCATCTTGGTGACAAGCTCCAGTTCATCCAAAACGGAGTTCACTCGCATCTTCTATGATGTTTTCGATGTTGGAGGTTATGTCGGTTCTTCTCAGTTGGAGGTTTCACTCCTCTATTTCTTGGCATACCTCCCCTGCCTCTTCTTACTATATTATTGGTTCTTGTTTGGTTCTTCTCTTTGTGAGTTTTGGAGCTTATGGTCATCTTGGTGACAAGCTCGAGTTCATCAAAAACGGAGTTCACTCGCATCTTCTATGATGTTTTCGATGTTGGAGGTTATGCCGGTTCTTCTCAGTTGGAAGTTTCACTCCTCTATTTGTTGGCGTACCTCCCCTGCCTCTTCTTACTATATAATCGATTCTTGTTTGGTCCTTCTCTTTGTGAGTTTTGGAGCTTATGGTCATCTTGGTGACAAGCTCGAGTTCATCGAAAACGGAGTACACTCGCATC
>NW_025228794.1:29643-30692 GCF_018294505.1 Triticum aestivum
GTTCTTCTTAGTTGGAGGTTTCACTCCTCTATTTGTTGACATACTTCCCCTGCCTCTTCTTACTATATTATTGGTTCTTGTTTGGTTCTTCTCTTTGTGAGTTTTGGAGCTTATGGTCATCTTGGTGACAAGCTCGAGTTGATCAAAAACGGAGTTCACTCGCATCTTCTATGATGTTTTCGATGTTGGAGGTTATGTCGGTTCTTCTCAGTTGGAGGTTTCACTCCTCTATTTCTTGGCATATCTCCCCTGCCTCTTCTTACTATATTATTGGTTCTTGTTTGGTTCTTCTCTTTGTGAGTTTTGGAGCTTATGGTCACCTTGGTGACAAGCTCGAGTTCATCAAAAACGGAGTTCACTCGCATCTTCTATGATGTTTTCGATGTTGGAGGTTATGCCGGTTCTTCTCAGTTGGAGGTTTCACTCCTCTATTTGTTGGCATACCTCCCTTGCCTCTTCTTACTATATTATTGGTTCTTGTTAGGTTCTTCTCTTTGTGAGTTTTGGAGCTTATGGTCATCTTGGTGACAAGCTCGAGTTGATCGAAAACGGAGTTCACTCGCATCTTCTATGATGTTTTTGATGTTGGAGGTTATGTTGGTTCTTCTCAGTTGGAGGTTTCACTCCTCTATTTCTTGGCATACCTCCCCTGCCTCTTCTTACTATATTATTGGTTCTTGTTTGGTTCTTCTCTCTGTGAGTTTTGGAGCTTATGGTCATCTTGGTGACAAGCTCGAGTTCATCGAAAACGGAGTTCACTCGCATCTTCTATGATGTTTTCGATGTTGGAGCTTATGTCTGTTCTTCTCGGTTGGAGTTTTCACTCCTCTATTTGTTGGCATACCTCCCCTGCCTCTTCTTACTATATTATCGGTTCTTGTTTGGTCCTTCTCTTTGTGAGTTTTGGAGCTTATGGTCATCTTGGTGACAAGCTCGAGTTCATCGAAAACGGAGTTCACTCGCATCTTCTATGATGTTTTCGATGTTGGAGGTTATGCCGGTTCTTCTCAGTTGGAGGTTTCACTCCTCTATTTGTTGGCGTACCTCCC
>NW_025228794.1:30702-31296 GCF_018294505.1 Triticum aestivum
TCATCGGAAACGGAGTTCACTCGCATCTTCTATGATGTTTTCGATGTTGGAGGTTATGCCGGTTCTTCTCAGTTAGAGGTTTCACTCCTCTATTTGTTGACATACCTCCCCTGCCTCTTCTTACTATATTATGGGTTCTTGTTTGGTTCTTCTCTTTGTGAGTTTTGGAGCTTGTGGTCATCTTGGTGACAAGCTCAAGTTCATCGAAAACGGAGTTCACTCGCATCTTCTATGATGTTTCCGATGTTGGAGGTTATGCCGGTTCTTCTCAGTTGGAGGTTTCACTCCTCTATTTGTTGGCATACCTCCCCTAGCTCTTCTTACTATATTATTGGTTGTTGTTTGGTTCTTCTCTTTGTGAGTTTTGGAGCTTATGGTCATCTTGGCGACAAGCTCGAGTTCATCGAAAATGGAGTTCACTCGCATCTTCTATGATGTTTTCGATGTTGCAGGTTATGCCGGTTCTTCTCAGTTGGAGGTTTCACTTCTCTATTTGTTGGCATACCTCCCCTGCCTCTTCTTACTATATAAATTGGTTCTTGTTTGGTTCTTCTCTTTGTGAGTTTTGGAGCTTATGGTCATTTTGGTGACAAG
>NW_025228794.1:31306-31897 GCF_018294505.1 Triticum aestivum
TGATGTTTTCGATGTTGGAGGTTATGCCGGTTCTTCTCAGTTGGAGGTTTCACTCCTCTATTTGTTGGCATACCTCCCATACCTCTTTTTACTATATTATCGGTTCTTGTTTGGTTCTTCTCTTTGTGAGTTTTGGAGCTTATGGTCATCTTGGTGACAAGCTCGAGTTCATCGAAAACGGAGTTCACTCGTATCTTCTATGATGTTTTCGATGTTGGAGGTTATGCCGGTTCTTCTCAGTTGGAGGTTTCCCTCCTCTATTTGTTGGCATACCTCCCCTAGCTCTTCTTACTATATTATTGGTTGTTGTTTGGTTCTTCTCTTTGTGAATTTTTTAGCTTATGGTCATCTTGGTGACAAGCTCGAGTTAATCGAAAATGGAGTTCACTAGCATCTTCTATGATGTTTTCGATGTTGCAGGTTATGCCGGTTCTTCTCAGTTGGATGTTTCACTTCTCTATTTGTTGGCATACCTCCCCTGCCTCTTCTTACTATATAAATTGGTTCTTGTTTGGTTCTTCTCTTTGTGAGTTTTGGAGCTTATGGTCATTTTGGTGACAAGCTCGATTTCATCGAAAACGGAGTTCACTC
>NW_025228794.1:31907-32799 GCF_018294505.1 Triticum aestivum
TTCTCTTTGTGAGTTTTGGAGCTTATGGTCATCTTGGTGACAAGCTCGAGTTCATCGAAAACGGAGTTCACTCGTATCTTCTATGATGTTTTCGATGTTGGAGGTTATGCCGGTTCTTCTCAGTTGGAGGTTTCACTCCTCTATTTGTTGGCATACCTCCCATGCCTCTTCTTACTATATTATTGGTTCTTGTTTGGTTCTTCTCTTTGTGAGTTTTGGATCTTATGTTCATCTTGGTGACAAGCTCGAGTTCATCGAAAACGGAGTTCACTCGCATCTTCTATGATGTTTTCAATGTTGGAGGTTATGCCAGATCTTCTCAGTTGGAGGTTTCACTCCTCTATTTGTTGGCATACCTCACCTACCTCTTCTTACTATATTATTGGTACCTGTTTGGTTCTTCTCTTTGTGAGTTTTGGAGCTTATGGTCATCATGGTGACAAGCTCGAGTTCATCAAAAACGGAGTTCACTCGCATCTTCTATGATATTTTCGATGTTGGAGCTTACGTCGGTTCTTCTCGGTTGGAGGTTTCACTCCTCTATTTGTTGGCATACCTCCCCTGCCTCTTCTTACTATATTATTGGTACTTGTTTGGTTCTTCTCTTTGTGAGTTTTGGAGCTTATGGTCATCTTGGTGACAAGATCGAGTTCATCGAAAACACAGTTCACTCGCATCTTCTATGATATTTTCGATGTTGGAGCTTACGCCGGTTCTTCTCGGTTGGAGGTTTCACTCCTCTATTTGTTGGCATACCTCCCCTGCCTCTTCTTACTATATTATCGGTTGTTGTTTGGTTCTTCTCTTTGTGAGTTTTGGAGCTTATGGTCATCTTGGTGACAAGCTCGAGTTCATCGAAAACGGAGTTCACTCGCATCTTGTATGATGTTTT
>NW_025228794.1:32809-33395 GCF_018294505.1 Triticum aestivum
CGATGTTGGAGGTTATGACGGTTCTTCTCAATTGGAGGTTTCACTCCTCTATTTGTTGGCATACCTCCCCTGCCTCTTCTTACTATATTATCGGTTATTGTTTGGTTCTTCTCTTTGCGAGTTTTGGAGCTTATGGTCATCTTGGTGACAAGCTCCAGTTCATCCAAAACGGAGTTCACTCGCATCTTCTATGATGTTTTCGATGTTGGAGGTTATGTCGGTTCTTCTCAGTTGGAGGTTTCACTCCTCTATTTCTTGGCATACCTCCCCTGCCTCTTCTTACTATATTATTGGTTCTTGTTTGGTTCTTCTCTTTGTGAGTTTTGGAGCTTATGGTCATCTTGGTGACAAGCTCGAGTTCATCAAAAACGGAGTTCACTCGCATCTTCTATGATGTTTTCGATGTTGGAGGTTATGCCGGTTCTTCTCAGTTGGAAGTTTCACTCCTCTATTTGTTGGCGTACCTCCCCTGCCTCTTCTTACTATATAATCGATTCTTGTTTGGTCCTTCTCTTTGTGAGTTTTGGAGCTTATGGTCATCTTGGTGACAAGCTCGAGTTCATCGAAAACGGAGTACACTCGCATC
>NW_025228794.1:33405-34147 GCF_018294505.1 Triticum aestivum
ATCTTGGTGACAAGCTCGAGTTCATCAAAAACGGAGTTCACTCACATCTTCTATGATGTTTTTGATGTTGGAGGTTATGCCGGTTCTTCTCAGTTGGAGGTTTCACTCCTCTATTTGTTGGCATACCTCCCCTGCCTCTTCTTACTATATTATTGGTTCTTCTCTTTGTGAGTTTTGGAGCTTATGGCCATCTTGGTGACAAGCTCGAGTACATCGAAAACGGAGTTCACTCGCATCTTTTATGATGTTTTCAATGTTGGAGGTTATGTCGGTTCTTCTCAGTTGGAGGTTTCACACCACTATTTGTTGGCATACCTCCCCTGCCTCTTCTTACTATATTACCGGTTCTTGTCTGGTTCTTCTCTTTGTGAGTTTTGGAGCTTATGGTCATCTTGGTGACAAGCTCGAGTTCATCAAAAATGGAGTTCACTCGCATCTTCTATGATGTTTTCGATGTTGGAGGTTATGCCGGTTCTTCTCAGTTGGAGGTTTCGCTCCTCTATTTGTTGGCATACCTCCCCTGCCTCTTCTTACTATATTATTGGTTCTTCTTTGGTTCTTCTCTTTGTGAGTTTTGGAGCTTATGGTCATCTTGGTGACAAGCTAGAGTTCATCGAAAACGGCGTTCACTCGCATCTTCAATGATGTTTTCGATGTTGGAGGTTATGCCGGTTTTTCTCAGTTGGAGGTTTCACTCCTCTATTTGTTGGCATACCTCCCCTGCCTCTATATTATTGGTTCT
>NW_025228794.1:34157-34836 GCF_018294505.1 Triticum aestivum
CTTCTATGATGTTTTCGATATTGGAGGTTATGCTGGTTCTTCTCGGTTGGAGGTTTCACTCCTGTATTTGTTGGCATACCTCCCCTGCCACTTCTTACTATATTATCGGTTCTTGTTTGGTTCTTCGCTTTGTGAGTTTTGGAGCTTATGGTCATTTTGGTGACAAGCTCGAGTTCATCGAAAACGGAGTTCACTCGCATCTTCTATGATGCTTTCAATGTTGGAGGTTATGCCGGTTCTTCTCAGTTGGAGGTTTCACTCCTCTATTTGTTGGCATACCTCCCCTGCCTCTTCTTACTATATTATTGGTTATTGTTTGGTTCTTCTCTTTGTGAGTTTTGGAGCTTATGCTCATCTTGGTGACAAGCTCGAGTTCATCGAAAACGGAGTTCACTCGCATCTTCTTTGATGTTTTCGATGTTGGAGGTTATGCAGGTTCTTCTCAGTTGGAGGTTTCACTCCTCTATTTGTTGGCATACCTCCCCTGCCTCTTCTTACTATATTATCGGTTCTTGTTTGGTTCTTCTCTTTGTGAGTTTTGGAGCTTATGGTCATCTTAGTGACAAGCTCGAGTTCATCAAAAACGGAGTTCACTCGCATCTTCTATGATGTTTTCGATGTTGGAGGTTATGTCGGTTCTTCTCAGTTGGAGGTTTCACTCCTCTATTTGTTGGCATAC
>NW_025228794.1:34846-35553 GCF_018294505.1 Triticum aestivum
ACCTCTATTTGTTGGCATACCTCCCCTGCCTCTTCTTGCCATATTATCGGTTCTTGTCTGTTTCTTCTCTTTGTGAGTTTTGGAGCTTGTAGTCATCTTGGTGACAAGCTCGAGTTCATAAAAAATGGAGCTCACTCGCATCATCTATGATGTTTTCGATGTTGGAGGTTATGCTGGTTCTTCTCCGTTGGAGGTTTCACTCCTCTATTTGTTGGCATACCTCCCCTGCCTCTTCTTGCTATATTATCGGTTCTTGTCTGGTTCTTCTCTTTGTGAGTTTTGGAGCTTATAGTCATCTTGGTGACAAGCTTGAGTTCATCAAAAACGGAGTTCACTCGCATCTTCTATGATGTTTTTGACGTTGGAGGTTATGTCGGTTCTTCTCAGTTGGAGGTTTCACCCTGCTATTTGTTGGCATACCTCCCCTGCCTCTTCTTACTATATTATTGGTTCATGTTTGGTTCTTCTCTTTGTGAGTTTTGGAGCTTATGGTCATCTTGGTGACAAGCTCGAGTTCATTGAAAACGTAGTTCACTCGCATCTTCTATGATGTTTTCAATGTTGGAGGTTATGACGGTTCTTCTCCGTTGGAGGTTTCACTCCTCTATTTGTTGGCATACCTCCCCTGCCTCTTCTTACTATATTGTTGGTTCTTGTTTGGTTCTTCTCTTTGTGAGTTTTGTAACTTATGGTTATCTTGGTGACAA
>NW_025228794.1:35630-36916 GCF_018294505.1 Triticum aestivum
TCTGCCTCTTCTTACTATATTATTGGTTCTTGTTTGGTTCTTCTCTTTGTGAGTTTTGGAGCTTATGGTCATCTTGGTGACAAGCTCGAGTTCATCGAAAACGGAGTTCACTCGCATCTTCTATGATGTTTTCGATGTTGGGGGTTATGTTGGTTCTTCTCAGTTGGAGGTTTCACACCTCTATTTGTTGGCATACCTCCCCTGCCTCTTCTTACTATATTATTGGTTCTTGTTTGGTTCTTCTCTTTGTGAGTTTTGGAGCTTATGGTCATCTTGGTGACAAACTCGAGTTCATCAAAAACGGAGTTCACCCGCATCTTCTATGATGTTTTCGATGTTGGAGGTTATGTTGGTTCTTCTCAGTTGGAGGTTTCAGTCCTATATTTGTTGGCATACCTTCCCTGCATCTTCTTACTATATTATCGGTTCTTGTTTGGTTCTTCTCTTTGTGAGTTTTGGAGCTTATGGTCATCTTGGTGACAAGCTCGAGTTCATCGAAAATGGAGTTCACTCGCATCTTCTATGATGTTTTCGATGTTGGAGGTTATGTCGGTTCTTCTCAGTTGGAGGTTTCACTCCTCTATTTGTTGGCATACCTCCTGTCACATCCCTGGTCCTGTTATGCACTAGGCCAGACCTCATGTGAGCATCATGTTTTAATTCAAATGAAATTTGAATTGAGGGATTTTCTAAGCCTCAGAAACCTTCTAAAAATGATGATCAACATTAAAAATTGCTTCAAATGCTTCCAAGGAAATGTTCCTTTTCAGCTTTGAAAAATATTGGCAAGAATAAAATGCAAACCAATATTTTTGGAGTGACTGAAACATTTATTTTGGGGCCTTTGAATTAATTCAATAACTATTTGCATTGGATATATATTTGATATATAAATAATATATGTCCAATAATACTGGAACATTTTTATGTGGTTTGGTATATTTTAGCTCTAGCCACATAACTATTTTGAGGATTTTATAAAATGGTTTAGTATTTTACTAAACTAAAACAACACAGAATAAAATAGATAAATAAAAACAGAAATAGAAAGAGCAGAGGACTACCTGGCGCTCACCTCAGCCCACTTACCTGGCCCAGCTCCTCCAGCGCGGCCCAGCCCACCCTTTTCCTGTCGTCTTCCTCCCCTCGCACCGAAGCAGCTCGGTGGCGAGCGCTGGCGATGCCCCGGCCACCTCCTGCTTGCCGCCTTCCCCTCGTCGCCCTGGACTCCGTCCGCGACGCCACGCAGCCCCTGGCCCTTCTCACTCCCTCTGTACTCCTCCCCC
>NW_025228795.1:0-36912 GCF_018294505.1 Triticum aestivum
TTCGTTTGTGTTCAACGACCAGACAAAGGTGTCCCGTCTTTCGAGGTGGGGTTCTGTGACGCCTTTGTCTGGTCGTTGAACACAAACGAAGTACGCGAAGTTGCAGCTATGGCGAACTTTAATCTAAACAAAACCCAAAGTCTAAACGGTGCCCTAAGGGCTGTCTATATGGAGGAAGAGAGGGGAATTTCGTGGCCCTTGGTGGAGGGGTCCGAAATCAACCCTATCTCTTGTTTCCCCACACATACGGACTCTAAAAATAGCCTATACTAATGTATTTCGAAATTACATGGACCTGGCCCAATAAAAAGGTGACGCGGCACCTATAATAGCCTCTGGACGAAATTTATGAAGTGGCATCTTGTATATTTCGTCCAAGGCTTCATGCACTCGTTATGGTGGCTTCAAAGACCTGAAATCATCACTTGTAACTCCGTTCTTGTTCCCCTTGCACATGCCATCATCTCCATGCTTTCTCTTGCTCCAATGTTCATCCTTCTCCAAGCTAGACCCTTCATTTGTAAGCAAAACAAATGTATCCAATTTAGGCAGCATCATATTCTCATGAACATTAGAATCATTACCAAGAAACGGAAGTACCTGGTAATTTAGTTGGCGTGCGCAAGCTCTAGTAATTGGTCCAATATGTATAGCAGCAGGGGCTGTGGGTGTAACAATGGTATTGATGTCCTCATCATCCTCCCCTTCTTGAAAAGAAGTCGTCCTCGATGGAAGTTCATCTTCCTCACCCAAATAAGGCTTCAAATCTGCAATGTTAAAAGTCGGACTAACCCCAAAATCTGCAGGCAGCTCAAGTTTGTATGCATTATCATTTATTTTCTCTAACACCTTAAAGGGACCATAAGCATGTGACATTAGCTTTGATTTGCGCAAATCAGGAAATCTATCCTTACGCAAATGTAACCAAACAAGATCTCCAGGTGCAAACACAACATGTTTTCTACCCTTATCTCCAGCAAGTTTATATTTAGCATTCATACGCTCAATGTTTCCCTTAGTTAACTCATGCATTTTTAAAACCAATTTAGCACGTTGTTTAGCATCAAAATTAACCTTCTCCGAAGATGGAAGAGGCAACAAATCAATAGGTGCCCGAGGTAGGAAACCATACACAACTTCAAAAGCGCACATCTTAGTAGTAGAATGCAATGAACGATTATAAGCAAATTCAATATGAGGCAAGCATTCCTCACACATTTTCTTATTATTCTTCAAAACAACCCTAAGCATAGTAGACAACGTTCTATTGACTACTTCTGTTTGCCCATCAGTTTGGGGGTGACAAGTAGTACTAAAAAGCAGTTTAGTCCCCAACTTAGCCCATAAACATCTCCAAAAGTGGCTAAGAAATTTAGTATCACGATCTGAAACAATAGTATTTGGCACACCATGCAAGCGAATAATTTCATGAAAGAACAAATCAGCAACATTAACAGCATCATCGCTTTTATGACATGGTACAAAGTGTGCCATTTTCGAGAATCTATCCACGACAACAAATATGCTATCACTCCCCTTCTTTGTTCGAGGTAAACCTAAAACAAAGTCCATAGATATATCCTCCCAAGGAACACTAGGTACAGGCAAAGGCATATATAAACCATGAGGATTGAGTCGCGACTTAGCTTTTTGACATGTAGTGCAGCGAGCAATAAAATGCTCAATATCCCGTCTCATATTTGGCCAAAAGAAATGTGTAGCAAGTACGTCCTCCGTCTTCTTCATGCCAAAGTGTCCCATTAATCCTCCTCCATGTGCCTCCTGCAACAACAAAAGACGAACAGAGCTAGCTGGAATGCATAGCTTGTTAGCACGAAACACAAATCCATTGTTAACGACGAACTTGTTCCACATTCTTCCTTCTTTACAATTCTGCATTACATCTTTAAAATCAGCATCATGCACATATTGATCTTTGATGGTCTCCAAACCAAATATTTTGAAGTCAAGTTGTGAAAGCATAGTATAGCGACGTGACAATGCATCAGCAATAACATTTTCTTTTCTCTTCTTGTGTTTAATGACATAAGGGAAAGTCTCAATGAATTCAACCCATTTAGCATGTCTACGATTCAGTTTAGCTTGACTTTTAATATGTTTCAAAGATTCATGATCAGAATGTATAACAAATTCTTTGGGCCATAAATAATGTTGCCATGTTTCTGAAGTCTGAACAAGGGCATATAATTCTTTATCATAAGTAGAATTCGTAATGGTAGGCCTGCACCACCACCTCAAGTACGAGATGATGTCCATATTCCTAAACTGAAATTGAATATTCCACCATTTGAGGGTAGATATGTTCCTTGATGAGGACATCAATACCATTGTTACACCCACAGCCCCTACTGCTACATATACGGGACCAATTACTAGAGCTCGTGCACGCCAATTAAATTATCAGGTACTTTCGTTTCTTGGTAATGATTCTAATGTTCATGAGAATATGATGCTGCCTAAATTGGATACATTTGTTTTGCTTACAAATGAAGGGCCTAGCTTGGAGAAGGATGAACATTGGAGCAAGAACAAGCATGGAGATGATGCCATGCGCAAGGGGAACAAGAACGGAGTTACAAGTGATGATTTCAGGACTTTGAAGCCACCATAATGGGTGCATGAAGCCATGGACGAAATATACAAGATGCCACTTCATAAATTTTGTCCCGAGGCTATTATAGGTGCTGCGTCACCTTTTTATTGGGCCAGGCCCATGTAATTTCGAAATACATAAGTATAGGCTATTTTTAGAGTCCGTATGTGTGGGGAAACAAGAGATAGGGTTGATTTCGGACCCCTCCACCAAGGGCCACGAAATTCCCCCTCTCTTCCTCCATATATACAGCCCTTAGGGCACCGTTTAGACTTTGGGTTATGTTTAGATTAAAAGTTCGCCATAGCTGCAACTTCGCGTACTTCGTTTGTGTTCAACGACCAGACAAAGGCGTCACAGAACCCCACCTTGATCAATAAAGCTTTCATCTTATATTCGCAATATCCAGATTGCAATCTTAGTTTCTTGCTTGTTCTTCGTTTGCTCGCAGGAAACAGACCCTCGTGGTCAGGTTGATCGTGCTCCGGCGTGGTCAATAACCTCTCGGAGTTGGTTTAGCGATTGCTAAGGCGCGACGTCCTCGCATGTTCGTAGTCGGATCGTCAAAGTCGACTTCCACCAAAGCGATATCCTTCATCTCATCGAAAGACGGGACACCTTTGCCTCTATCAAGTGGTATCAGATTTCCGGTTGCTCGGTGAGATTTTACAGTTTTCCGTAGTTTAGATCGAGTCTGTTCTTCATACCTATAGTCCACGAAAAAGCCAAAAAAAATTAGGGTTAGTTCATCCCATCCGAACCAATCTGAGCCTTGCGCAATCTTTTCTGTATTTGCTTTGTTGAATTTGCGGTTGCATCGTCGTGTCCAGTTGCTGGTCTTAGTGTCTAGTCTTTTAGAGTTTCGAGTTCTGTTCACAGGTTGTCACGTCGCCGCTGGCATATATCACCACCGCATCATCATCGTCGCTGTTGCCATATACCACCACCACATATTCACCACCAATCCGAATCCATATACGCCACCACATATCCGCCGCCATCACGCCAATCCGAGTTCACCTGCAACATATATCCTCCACCTGTCCATGTTCCACCAGATTCATCTCCGCCACCAGTCCGAGTTCCATCAGATTCATCTCCGCCACCAGTCCTAGTCCGAGTCCAGTAATTGTTGCATTGTTCTCGATTTCCAGATCACGCGACACTCTGAGTCATGACAGAGAAGGACTCCCCAACTTCCGAGCCATCCGCAGAAGAAAAATAGTTCCAATTTCAAAAAAAAAAACTAAGTCTGGAAAATTCTGGCTAGGCAGTTTTTAGACCATTTGTAGACTTTTTCGAAAAAAACTTGTTGCGGAGCAAAAAAAAAGAGAGGAAAAAAAAGTGCAAAAAAAGGGAAAAAAAATTCAGAGTGTGCTCCTCCCTTGTTTATGTGCCGCGCCGTGATTTTGTTGGTGTTCTAGGCTCGCGTCTCTAGCACAATCTAGCCTAGGACCAGCACAGTACCGTCGTTGAGCGTTTATTCAACTTTGCATCTCTGAATTGATTATTGCTGACCCTTTTTGCTACCATATTATAAGCATTCCCAGCTCCACATACATCTACGTCGTGCGTTTGACTCTCCCTGGTAATCGCTCTATCCAAGCTTTGAGAGTTTTGACTACAACGGTTGCCGATCACCGCCTGTTGCTGGGTAAGAACTGGTAAGAATTTGAGTTTTGCTTGACGGATTTATGACACCCACCACCACCACTTGTTCATAGTCTGTAGGATCATATTCTTGTGTGTTTCTATTGCTGCTAACCATGCCAGGATCACAAGCCGACGAGATTGACAGGGAGAATTTATCGAACAAGGAGCTTCATGATAAGTTTCAGCAAATGATGACTGAACAGGTGCAAGATGTGCTGAACAATTTTGAAGAGGCCATGGAGAAGATCACTGGCCTTGAGAAGACGTTCGAAACAAAGCTCGATAACAAGTTTAATGAATTGCTCGTGCGTCTTCCACCACCACCACCCGCTGCACCTAACGCACCTCTCCAACAACAACAACAACGACTACCTCCACGTCGCGAAGCAGACCTCCGCCGAGCAAGCCGTGTTCCTCTTGCGTTTGGCCAAACTGTTGGTGCTGCTGTTGATACTTCTGTGGCTCCTGCTGCTGATGCGGAGGAGGATGATTATGTGGGAGATTATGAGGATGAGGTTGATCAAAATCAACACTACATGCAGCCACCTGTACCACCACCAGCAGGTCGACCTCAGGTATATATTCGTAATGGTAGGCCTGCACCACCACCTCAGGTACGAGATGATGTCCATATTCCTAAACTGAAATTGAATATTCCACCATTTGAGGGTAGATATGTTCCTGATATATATCTTACTTGGGAGTTAGAAACTGAACAACGATTTACATGTTTACAATATCCTGAGGAGAGACGAGTTGCTGCTGCTGTTTTTGCTTTCACTAGTTTTGCATGTGTATGGTGGTCTGAACATTGTAGATTATATCCTATTCCAACTACTTGGGCTGCTTTGAAAACTGCTATGCGTACGCGTTGGGTTCCACCATATTATCAACGTGAATTGCTTCAAAAATTGCAGCGTTTAAGACAAGGGAAAAATTCTGTAGAAGAATATTATCAGGAATTACAAACTGGCATGATTAGATGTGGTATTGTTGAGGAGAATGAAGCTATGCTTGCACGTTTTCTGGGTGGATTAAATAGATAGATTCAGACCATTCTAGACTATAAGGAGTATACTAATATCACTCGTTTATTCCATCTTGCTTGTAAAGCTGAACGTGAAGTGCAGGATCGACAAGCATTGGGGCGAACTAACTTTTCTGCAGGCCGACCTTCATCATGGACACCACGTGCATCTTCTACTTCAACTGCACCAGCACCTCCATCCAGTGTGATGAGGACATGACTACCTTGGATATGACCAAAAATATTGCATATATGCATATTTGTCAGGTGATTTCTAGTGCAAACTATTCAATAATCTATTTATGTTATCCAGAACAAAAATACTTCACACACTTTTGTGTTTTGTCTAATTGCAGGTGTATGGGACATTTGTACAATCCACATATGAAGATAAGGAAGAAAGAGATGTTTATTTGCTGTCCAAAAAGTTCTCTCACGTCACTTTTGACCCAAGAGAAGATAGAGTCCAAGTCTCTCACGTTCTGGATTCAGATTCGGACTGCACAGACACACCTGACTCAAAACGCACACAAGTTTTCATACGAACTCCGAATTGAGTGATTCTTTTTTTGTTGGAAACTAGATTTCGTGCACTTTCCAACCCAATTGGAATCACCTTCAAATTCGTCCGGAGCGTTGAGTTGTGGACGAAACAATCTGATGCTGCAGCAGAATCCGAGTCAAACTACAAGTCCAAAGGTGTTATATCACCTCCACTTGGGCCCATTGGCCTTGTACGACCTAGATTTAGTTTTAGGCTGCCTTGGGACGTCCTCCCACCTCCTTGGCCGCCACCCCTTGCTCCTATATAAGTAGATCCATCTAGTAGCTTTTCGTTGGGATTTGTTTAGTTAAAAGTTAGCCATTGCAACTTCGTGTACTTCGTTTGTGTCCAACGACCAGACCAAGACCGCTTACGGATCCCCACCTTTATCAATACTTCATCTATATTCGCAATATTCAGATTGCTTTATCATATTCTTGCTTGTTCTTCGATTGCTTGCAGGAATAGACCTTCGTGGTCAGGTTGATTGTGCTTCGGCGTGGTCAATAACCTCTCGGAGTTGGTTTAGCGATTGCTAAGGCGCAACGTCGTGCACGTTTGTAGTCGGATCGTCAAAGTCGTCTCCACCAAATCGATAGTTATCATCTCATCGAAAGATCGGGACCCCCCG
Organism: Triticum aestivum; assembly: GCF_018294505.1. Lineage (NCBI taxonomy): Eukaryota > Viridiplantae > Streptophyta > Magnoliopsida > Poales > Poaceae > Triticum > Triticum aestivum. The sequence continues at coordinate 6,470 of NW_025228795.1, forward strand.
CCTCTATCAAGTGGTATCAGTTTTCAGGTTGCTCGGTGAGATTTTACAGTTTTTCATAGTTTAGATCGCATCTGTCATTCATACCTACAGTCCATGAAAAAGCCACAAAAAAAGTTAGATCTGTTCATCCTTTATCCAAGCCAGTCTGAGCCTTTGCAATTTTCTATTCATTGCTTGCATAGTTGAATTATCGGTTGCATTGTCGTGTCAGTTGCTGGTCTTAGTGTCTAGTTCCTTTAGAGTTTCGAGTTCTGTTCACATTAGTCACGCCGCCGCTGCATCATTATCCCTTCCGTCGTCCACCATCCCATCTATTAATTTCCACCACGTGCTACGCACTGTTCATTGTCATAATCATAGTTGAGGTCATTCACATGTTCGCCTAATCCAATCTGCATCTTATCTAGTTTGTCTTGGAAAGAGGGAAAAAAAAGAGAGAGAAAAAAAAGAAAAAAAAGGAAAAAAAAAGAAAAAGAGAGAGAAGAAAAAGAAAAAAAAGTGTGAGAAAAAAAAGGAGAGAAAAAAATCGAATCTATCTAGAATCAATCTCGTACCTGAATTCGGATTGGAATCTATTTTGCGCACTGTTCAGTAAAACAGGTGTATCTTCCTCATACGAAGTCCGTTTTGGCTCCGTGAGTACTCAAATTGAAGCTAGAGACGAGCCGCATCTAAATAGTTGCAGAAGCTAGTTCAATATTTGACACCTCAAAATCGTCTTCTAAATAGGTCTTTTTGTCCTCTGAAGTTCGTGAACACAGCTTGTTCCAATTTTTCAGGCCAGTTTTAGAATTCTTTGACTCCTCATATCAACTCGGAATTGAGTGATTCTTTTTGCATTGGAAAGCATGAGTTAGTAGCATTCTTTGAAAGAACTTATCAGAAAATTGTCTCAAACTTTTCAAGAGAAAAGTTGGAGAGAGAGTTGTTGTATATCCTGCTTGGCAGTTGTTTTTCATCATTATCTTCACTGCCGTTGTGATCTTCACTTATATCTTGCTGTCAAGAGCTACTTAGTATCCTTCATTGATGCTAGTTGTGCTACGCCGTGACCTCATTAGTGTTCTAGGCTCGCGTCTCTAGTCCGGTCTAGCCTAGGACCAGCACAGTACCGTCGTTGAGCGTTTATTCAACATTGCATCTTTGAATTGATTATTGCTAATTTTTTTTGCTACCATATATAGCCAACCTAGCTCCACATATTTCTACACCGTGTATACGTACGCTCCCCTGGCAATCACTTTACTCAATATTCAGAGTTACTTGACACCGCTGGTTGCCGATCACCGCCTGCTGGATGGTAAGAACGTGTAAGACATTGATATTTGCTTTACTGTGAGCGTTTTACCACCACATCCTAGTAGTTATAGGAACATTATTTTTGGGTTTTGTTTCTTGTTCTACTAATCATGACAGGATCCAGAGTCAATTCATGGGCTTCGTCGATCGCGGGAGACGTGCCACCACCTTTGCAAATACCACAACCGTCACGAGAGGTGCACAAACATCCAAATGCACATGATCAGGTTAATGTATCTATACCACCATTTAATGGCCGTTTTAAACCTGCTTTATATATTGAATGGGAGTTCGACATAAAAATATATTTGCTTCCCATAATTTCGATGAACATAAAAAGGTTAAGGTTGCGGTTGGTTCTTTCACTGGTTATGCTTTGGTTTGGTGGAGTGAATATTGTCGGTTACACCCTGATTATATACCTACTACTTGGGATGATTTGAAACTTGCCATGCGACATACTTTCGTCCCTGCTTGTTATACTCATGACATGATTAAGAAGTTGCAACACTTAAAACAAGGTAGTGAAACTGTAACAAAATATTATGATGATTTACAAACTACCTTGTTGCATTCCTCTTTAGAAGAAAGTGAAGATGATTTTATGGATAGATTTTGGGGAGGATTAAACCGTGATATTCAAGAGATACTAATTCATGAAGAGTGTTATCCTATGGACCATTTGTTTCATCTTGCTTGCAAAGCTGAACAGGAAATAAAACGACGTGTTGGCCACGAGGAGAACAAGCGCACGGTGCACATTCCAAGAGTTGATATGATTGTTCCTTCAACTACTAGGCATACTATGACAACCACATCCGTTGTTGTCAGGACTACATCACCTCCACCATGTGACACATCGCCCCCGAGAGTGGCTACATCATCTGAGTTGATCATAAGAGGTAATGAAAAAGGTACTGATCTTCCATCTCTACATGAGAATGATGAATGCCTTGTCAATTTGAATGCACCATCTGATGAGCTACCCACTACTTTGATCACACCACCTATTTTAGAGGACTACGTTGATAATTTGACTTTGCCATGTGATCAAACAACTGAAATACCAACAATTTTGAGTGCACCCATTGAATTAACTATTGATGCAAAAGAACCAATGTTTAATCATTTTGATATGACCTCTAATCTTGGTGATGATTCTGTGTTGAATGACTTATATCATGTTTGCTTATTTAAGCATGTTGTAGCATGTAAATTTGATGCAAGTAAGGTTTATTCACCAATGTTGGGATGGTTTAATGATGAACATTGTCAATCTTTTGAAATGAATAAGAGCTTCACTTATATGTGCAAACTGAGTTGCAATATTTTCATGCCTTCTACTTCTTGTGCTAATTTTTTGGCTTTAGATTTTATGAACTATGCAAGTTACTCATCTATTCATGTGTCATATATGCAAAAATCAAGGGAAGTAAAAATGGATGACATATACATATACAACATGTACACCTTGTCTCTTTTGTTAGCCACATTTCAGATTAAGCAACGCCGAGGACGGCTTTATTTTCAAGAAAGGGAGGATAATGAGGACATGACTACCTTGGATATGACCAAAAATATTGCATATATGCATATTTGTCAGGTGATTTCTAGTGCAAACTATTCAATAATCTATTTATGTTATCCAGAACAAAAATACTTCACACACTTTTGTGTTTTGTCTAATTGCAGGTGTATGGGACATTTGTACAATCCACATATGAAGATAAGGAAGAAAGAGATGTTTATTTGCTGTCCAAAAAGTTCTCTCACGTCACTTTTGACCCAAGAGAAGATAGAGTCCAAGTCTCTCACGTTCTGGATTCAGATTCGGACTGCACAGACACACCTGACTCAAAACGCACACAAGTTTTTCATACGGACTCCGAATTGAGTGATTCTTTTTTTGTTGGAAACTAGATTTCGTGCACTTTCCAACCCAATTGGAATCACCTTCAAATTCGTCCGGAGCGTTGAGTTGTGGACGAAACAATCTGATGCTGCAGCAGAATCCGAGTCAAACTACAAGTCCAAAGGTGTTACATCACCTCCACTTGGGCCCATTGGCCTTGTACGACCTAGATTTAGTTTTAGGCTGCCTTGGGACGTCCTCCCACCTCCTTGGCCGCCACCCCTTGCTCCTATATAAGTAGATCCATCTAGTAGCTTTTCGTTGGGTTTTGTTTAGATTAAAAGTTCGCCATAGCTGCAACTTCGCGTACTTCGTTTGTGTTCAACGACCAGACAAAGGCGTCACAGAACCCCACCTTGATCAATAAAGCTTTCATCTTATATTCGCAATATCCAGATTGCAATCTCAGTTTCTTGCTTGTTCTTCGTTTGCTCGCAGGAAACAGACCCTCGTGGTCAGGTTGATCGTGCTCCGGCGTGGTCAATAACCTCTCGGAGTTGGTTTAGCGATTGCTAAGGCGCGACGTCCTCGCACGTTCGTAGTCGGATCGTCAAAGTCGACTTCCACCAAAGCGAAATCCACCATCTCATCGAAAGACGGGACACCTTTGCCTCTATCACACCACGTGCATCTTCTACTTCAACTGCACCAGCACCTCCATCCGGTGCCACCTCCAGCCGTGATACAAGAAAACAGGCACAACCACCATTATCTGCCAAGAGCGCACCTGCGGGGCCTGCACAGCGTTCTTCTTCTTCCATGGCATCAACAGGGCACACAAGTGATATTATTTGTCGTCGTTGTAAGGGAGGAGGTCATTATGCGAGAGAATGCAAATCTCCGCGTGTGATGATTGCTACCGCGGATGGTGGATATGAGTCCGCTAGTGACTATGATGAGGAGACTTTGGCTCTTATTACACGTGAAGAACATGGTGGAGATGATTCTGATCATGAGACGCAATACATGGCTCCTGAAGACGCTGACAGGTATGAATGTTTAGTTGCTCAACGTGTTTTGAGTGTGCAGGTCACACAAGCTGAGCAAAATCAGAGGCACAATTTGTTCCATACCAAGGGAGGTGTGAAGGAACGTTCTGTGCGCGTCATCATAGACGGAGGGAGCTGCAACAACTTGGCTAGCATGGAGATGGTGGAGAAGCTTTCTCTCACCACAAGACCACATCCACATCCTTACTACATCCAATGGTTCAACAACAGCGGCAAGGTTAAGGTAACACGTACTGTTCGTGTGCATTTTAGTATCTCTACATATGCTGATTATGTTGATTGTGATGTGGTACCTATGCAAGCATGTTCCTTATTACTTGGTAGACCATGGCAATTTGATAAAAATTCTGTACACCATGGTAGAAACAATCACTATACTCTTGTTCATAAGGATAAAAACATTACTTTGCTTCCTATGACTCCTGATTCCATTTTGAAAGATGATATTAATAGAGCTAATAAAGCAAAACAGGAGACGGATAAGAGTGAAAATCAGATTGTGGCAAAAGAATTTGAGCAACAAATGAAGCCTAATAATAAACCATCTAGTGTTGCTTCTGAAATTAAATTGAAACGTGCATGTTTATTTGCCACCAAATCTGATATTGATGAGCTAGATTTCAGCAAATCTGTTTGCTATGCTTTTGTGTGCAAAGAGGCATTATTTTCATTCGAGGACGTGCCTTCCTCTTTGCCTCCTGCTGTCACTAACATTTTGCAGGAGTTCGCTGACGTCTTTCCACAAGACGTGCCACCGGGATTACCGCCTATTCGAGGGATTGAGCATCAAATTGACTTAATTCCCGGTGCTTCACTGCCAAACCATGCACCATACCGTACCAATCCAGAGGAGACGAAGGAGATTATGCGTCAAGTACAAGAGCTTCTCGACAAAGGTTATATACGCGAATCCCTTAGTCCTTGTGTTGTTCCTATTATTCTAGTGCCGAAAAAGGATGGTACATCACGTATGTGTGTTGATTGTAGAGGCATTAATAATATTACTATTCATTATCGTCATCCTATTCCTAGGCTAGATGATATGCTTGATGAATTGAGTGGCTCTACAATATTCTCCAAAGTTGATTTGCGTAGTGGATAACATCAAATTCGTATGAAATTGGGAGATGAATGGAAAATAGCATTCAAAACTAAGTTTGGATTATATGAGTGGTTAGTCATGCCTTTTGGGTTAACTAATGCACCTAGTACTTTCATGAGATTAATGAACGAAGTTTTACGTGCTTTCATTGGACGATTTGTGGTAGTTTACTTTGATGACATATTGATTTATAGCAGATCTTTGGAAGAACATTTGGAACATTTACGTGCTGTTTTTATTGCTCTACGTGATGCACGTTTGTTTGGTAACCTTGGGAAGTGCACCTTTTGCACCGACCGAGTATCTTTTCTTGGCTATGTTGTCACTCCACAGGGAATTGAAGTTGATAAAGCCAAGATTGAAGCTATTGAGAGTTGGCCGCAACCCAAAACGGTCACACAAGTGAGGAGTTTTCTTGGCCTCGCTGGATTCTATAGGCGTTTTGTGAGAGATTTCAGCACCATTGCTGCACCTCTCAATGAGCTTACAAAGAAAGATGTGCCTTTTCTTTGGGGTATCGCACAGGAAGAAGCCTTCTCGGTATTGAAAGATAAGTTGACCCATGCTCCTTTACTCCAACTTCCTGATTTTAATAAGACTTTTGAGCTTGAATGTGATGCTAGTGGAATTGGATTAGGCGGTGTGTTATTACAAGATGGCAAACCTGTTGCATACTTTTCTGAAAAATTGAGTGGGCCTAGTCTGAATTATTCTACTTATGATAAAGAATTATATGCTCTTGTTCGGACTTTAGAAACATGGCAACATTATTTATGGCCCAAAGAATTTGTTATACATTCTGATCATGAATCTTTGAAACATATTAAAAGTCAAGCTAAACTGAATCGTAGACATGCTAAATGGGTTGAATTCATTGAGACTTTTCCTTATGTCATTAAACACAAGAAGGGAAAAGAAAATGTTATTGCTGATGCATTGTCTCGCCGCTATACTATGCTTTCACAACTTGACTTCAAAATATTTGGTTTGGAGACCATCAAAGATCAATATGTGCATGATGCTGATTTTAAAGATGTAATGCAGAATTGTAAAGAAGGAAGAATGTGGAATAAGTTCGTCGTTAACGATGGATTTGTGTTTCGTGCTAACAAGCTATGCATTCCAGCTAGCTCCGTTCTGATAGAGGCAAAGGTGTCCCGTCTTTCGATGAGATGATGGATATCGCTTTGGTGGAAGTCGACTTTGACGATCCGACTACGAACGTGCGAGGACGTCGCGCCTTAGCAATCGCTAAACCAACTTCGAGAGGTTATTGACCACGCCGGAGCACGATCAACCTGACCACGAGGGTCTGTTTCCTGCGAGCAAACGAAGAACAAGCAAGAAACTAAGATTGCAATCTGGATATTGCGAATATAAGATGAAAGCTTTATTGATCAAGGTGGGGTTCTGTGACGCCTTTGTCTGGTCGTTGAACACAAACGAAGTACGCGAAGTTGCAGCTATGGCGAACTTTTAATCTAAACAAAACCCAAAGTCTAAACGATGCCCTAAGGGCTGTATATATGGAGGAAGAGGGGGGAATTTCGTGGCCCTTGGTGGAGGGGTCCGAAATCAACCCTATCTCTTGTTTCCCCACACATACGGACTCTAAAAATAGCCTATACTTATGTATTTCAAAATTACATGGGCCTGGCCCAAAAATAAGGTGACGCAGCACCTAAAATAGCCTCGGGACGAAATTTATGAAGTGGCATCTTGTATATTTCGTCCAAGGATTCATGCACCCATTATGGTGGCTTCAAAGTCCTGAAATCATCACTTGTAACTCCGTTCTTGTTCCCCTTGCGCATGCCATCATCTCCATGCTTGTTCTTGCTCCAATGTTCATCCTTCTCCAAGCTAGGCCCTTCATTTGTAAGCAAAACAAATGTATCCAATTTAGGCAGCATCATATTCTCATGAACATTAGAATCATTACCAAGAAACGAAAGTACCTGGTAATTTAGTTGGCGTGCACGAGCTCTAGTAATTGGTCCAGTATGTATAGCAGCAGGGGCTGTGGGTGTAACAATTGTATTGATGTCCTCATCAGTGTTCCTCTTGCGTTTGGCCAAACTGTTGGTGCTGCTGTTGATACTTCTGTGGCTCCTGCTGCTGATGCGGAGGAGGATGATTATGTGGGAGATTATGAGGATGAGGTTGATCAAAATCAGCACTACGTGCAGCCACCTGTACCACCACCAGCAGGTCGACCTCAGGTATATATTCGTAATGGTAGGCCTGCACCACCACCTCAGGTACGAGATGATGTCCATATTCCTAAACTGAAATTGAATATTCCACCATTTGAGGGTAGATATGTTCCTGATATATATCTTACTTGGGAGTTAGAAACTGAACAACGATTTATATGTTTACAATATCCTGAGGAGAGACGAGTTGCTGCTGCCGTTTGTGCTTTCACTAGTTTTGCATGTGTATGGTGGTCTGAACATTGTAGATTATATCCTATTCCAACTACTTGGGCTGCTTTGAAAACTGCTATGCGTACGCGTTGGGTTCCACCATATTATCAACGTGAATTGCTTCAAAAATTGCAGCGTTTAAGACAAGGGAAAAATTCTGTAGAAGAATATTATCAGGAATTACAAACTGGCATGATTAGATGTGGTATTGTTGAGGAGAATGAAGCTATGCTTGCACGTTTTCTGGGTGGATTAAATAGATAGATTCAGACCATTCTAGACTATAAGGAGTATACTAATATCACTCGTTTATTCCATCTTGCTTGTAAAGCTGAACGTGAAGTGCAGGATCGACAAGCATTGGGGCGAACTAACTTTTCTGCAGGCCGACCTTCATCATGGACACCACGTGCATCTTCTACTTCAACTGCACCAGCACCTCCATCCAGTGTGATGAGGACATGACTACCTTGGATATGACCAAAAATATTGCATATATGCATATTTGTCAGGTGATTTCTAGTGCAAACTATTCAATAATCTATTTATGTTATCCAGAACAAAAATACTTCACACACTTTTGTGTTTTGTCTAATTGCAGGTGTATGGGACATTTGTACAATCCACATATGAAGATAAGGAAGAAAGAGATGTTTATTTGCTGTCCAAAAAGTTCTCTCACGTCACTTTTGACCCAAGAGAAGATAGAGTCCAAGTCTCTCACGTTCTGGATTCAGATTCGGACTGCACAGACACACCTGACTCAAAACGCACACAAGTTTTCATACGAACTCCGAATTGAGTGATTCTTTTTTTGTTGGAAACTAGATTTCGTGCACTTTCCAACCCAATTGGAATCACCTTCAAATTCGTCCGGAGCGTTGAGTTGTGGACGAAACAATCTGATGCTGCAGCAGAATCCGAGTCAAACTACAAGTCCAAAGGTGTTATATCACCTCCACTTGGGCCCATTGGCCTTGTACGACCTAGATTTAGTTTTAGGCTGCCTTGGGACGTCCTCCCACCTCCTTGGCCGCCACCCCTTGCTCCTATATAAGTAGATCCATCTAGTAGCTTTTCGTTGGGATTTGTTTAGTTAAAAGTTAGCCATTGCAACTTCGTGTACTTCGTTTGTGTCCAACGACCAGACCAAGACCGCTTACGGATCCCCACCTTTATCAATACTTCATCTATATTCGCAATATTCAGATTGCTTTATCATATTCTTGCTTGTTCTTCGATTGCTTGCAGGAATAGACCTTCGTGGTCAGGTTGATTGTGCTTCGGCGTGGTCAATAACCTCTCGGAGTTGGTTTAGCGATTGCTAAGGCGCAACGTCGTGCACGTTTGTAGTCGGATCGTCAAAGTCGTCTCCACCAAATCGATAGTTATCATCTCATCGAAAGATCGGGACCCCCCGCCTCTATCAATCTGTAAGCGGTCTTGGTCTGGTCGTTGGACACAAACGAAGTACACGAAGTTGCAATGGCTAACTTTTAACTAAACAAATCCCAAACGAAAAGCTACTAGATGGATCTACTTATATAGGAGCAAGGGGTGGCGGCCAAGGAGGTGGGAGGACGTCCCAAGGCAGCCTAAAACTAAATCTAGGTCGTACAAGGCCAATGGGCCCAAGTGGAGGTGATGTAACACCTTTGGACTTGTAGTTTGACTCGGATTCTACTGCAGCATCAGATTGTTTCGTCCACAACTCAACGCTCCGGACGAATTTGAAGGTGATTCAAATTGGGTTGGAAAGTGCACGAAATCTAGTTTCCAACAAAAAAAGAATCACTCAATTTGGAGTCCGTATGAAAAACTTGTGTGCGTTTTGAGTCAGGTGTGTCTGTGCAGTCCGAATCTGAATCCAGAACGTGAGAGACTTGGACTCTATCTTCTCTTGGGTCAAAAGTGACGTGAGAGAACTTTTTGGACAGCAAATAAACATCTCTTTCTTCCTTATCTTCATATGTGGATTGTACAAATGTCCCATACACCTGCAATTAGACAAAACACAAAAGTGTGTGAAGTATTTTTGTTCTGGATAACATAAATAGATTATTGAATAGTTTGCACTAGAAATCACCTGACAAATATGCATATATGCAATATTTTTGGTCATATCCAAGGTAGTCATGTCCTCATCACGGATCCCCACCTTTATCAATACTTCATCTATATTCGCAATATTCAGATTGCTTTATCATATTCTTGCTTGTTCTTCGATTGCTTGCAGGAATAGACCTTCGTGGTCAGGTTGATTGTGCTTCGGCGTGGTCAATAACCTCTCGGAGTTGGTTTAGCGATTGCTAAGGCGCAACGTCGTGCACGTTTGTAGTCGGATCGTCAAAGTCGTCTCCACCAAATCGATAGTTATCATCTCATCGAAAGATCGGGACCCCCCGCCTCTATCACAGTGCCACCTCCAGCCGTGATACAAGAAAACAGGCACAACCACCATTATCTGCCAAGAGCGCACCTGCGGGGCCTGCACAGCGTTCTTCTTCTTCCATGGCATCAACAGGGCACACAAGTGATATTATTTGTCATCGTTGTAAGGGAGGAGGTCATTATGCGAGAGAATGCAAATCTCCGCGTGTGATGATTGCTACCGCGGATGGTGGATATGAGTCTGCTAGTGACTATGATGAGGAGACTTTGGCTCTTATTACACGTGAAGAACATGGTGGAGATGATTCTGATCATGAGACGCAATACATGGCTCCTGAAGACGCTGACATGTATGAATGTTTAATTGCTCAACGTGTTTTGAGTGTGCAGATCACACAAGCTGAGCAAAATCAGAGGCACAATTTGTTCCATACCAAGGGAGTTGTGAAGGAACGTTCTGTGCGCGTCATCATAGACGGAGGGAGCTGCAACAACTTGGCTAGCATGGAGATGGTGGAGAAGCTTTCTCTCACCACAAGACCACATCCACATCCTTACTACATCCAATGGTTCAACAACAGCGGCAAGGTTAAGGTAACACGTACTGTTCGTGTGCATTTTAGTATCTCTACATATGCTGATTATGTTGATTGTGATGTGGTACCTATGCAAGCATGTTCCTTATTACTTGGTAGACCATGGCAATTTGATAAAAATTCTGTACACCATGGTAGAAACAATCACTATACTCTTGTTCATAAGGATAAAAACATTACTTTGCTTCCTATGACTCCTGATTCCATTTTGAAAGATGATATTAATAGAGCTAATAAAGCAAAACAGGAGACGGATAAGAGTGAAAATCAGATTGTGGCAAAAGAATTTGAGCAACAAATGAAGCCTAATAATAAACCATCTAGTGTTGCTTCTGAAATTAAATTGAAACGTGCATGTTTATTTGCCACCAAATCTGATATTGATGAGCTAGATTTCAGCAAATCTGTTTGCTATGCTTTTGTGTGCAAAGAGGCATTATTTTCATTCGAGGACGTGCCTTCCTCTTTGCCTCCTGCTGTCACTAACATTTTGCAGGAGTTCGCTGACGTCTTTCCACAAGACGTGCCACCGGGATTACCGCCTATTCGAGGGATTGAGCATCAAATTGACTTAATTCCCGGTGCTTCACTGCCAAACCATGCACCATACCGTACCAATCCAGAGGAGACGAAGGAGATTATGCGTCAAGTACAAGAGCTTCTCGACAAAGGTTATATACGCGAATCCCTTAGTCCTTGTGTTGTTCCTATTATTCTAGTGCCGAAAAAGGATGGTACATCACGTATGTGTGTTGATTGTAGAGGCATTAATAATATTACTATTCATTATCGTCATCCTATTCCTAGGCTAGATGATATGCTTGATGAATTGAGTGGCTCTACAATATTCTCCAAAGTTGATTTGCGTAGTGGATAACATCAAATTCGTATGAAATTGGGAGATGAATGGAAAATAGCATTCAAAACTAAGTTTGGATTATATGAGTGGTTAGTCATGCCTTTTGGGTTAACTAATGCACCTAGTACTTTCATGAGATTAATGAACGAAGTTTTACGTGCTTTCATTGGACGATTTGTGGTAGTTTACTTTGATGACATATTGATTTATAGCAGATCTTTGGAAGAACATTTGGAACATTTACGTGCTGTTTTTATTGCTCTACGTGATGCACGTTTGTTTGGTAACCTTGGGAAGTGCACCTTTTGCACCGACCGAGTATCTTTTCTTGGCTATGTTGTCACTCCACAGGGAATTGAAGTTGATAAAGCCAAGATTGAAGCTATTGAGAGTTGGCCGCAACCCAAAACGGTCACACAAGTGAGGAGTTTTCTTGGCCTCGCTGGATTCTATAGGCGTTTTGTGAGAGATTTCAGCACCATTGCTGCACCTCTCAATGAGCTTACAAAGAAAGATGTGCCTTTTCTTTGGGGTATCGCACAGGAAGAAGCCTTCTCGGTATTGAAAGATAAGTTGACCCATGCTCCTTTACTCCAACTTCCTGATTTTAATAAGACTTTTGAGCTTGAATGTGATGCTAGTGGAATTGGATTAGGCGGTGTGTTATTACAAGATGGCAAACCTGTTGCATACTTTTCTGAAAAATTGAGTGGGCCTAGTCTGAATTATTCTACTTATGATAAAGAATTATATGCTCTTGTTCGGACTTTAGAAACATGGCAACATTATTTATGGCCCAAAGAATTTGTTATACATTCTGATCATGAATCTTTGAAACATATTAAAAGTCAAGCTAAACTGAATCGTAGACATGCTAAATGGGTTGAATTCATTGAGACTTTTCCTTATGTCATTAAACACAAGAAGGGAAAAGAAAATGTTATTGCTGATGCATTGTCTCGCCGCTATACTATGCTTTCACAACTTGACTTCAAAATATTTGGTTTGGAGACCATCAAAGATCAATATGTGCATGATGCTGATTTTAAAGATGTAATGCAGAATTGTAAAGAAGGAAGAATGTGGAACAAGTTCGTCGTTAACGATGCATTTGTGTTTCGTGCTAACAAGCTATGCATTCCAGCTAGCTCCGTTCGTCTTTTGTTGTTGCAGGAGGCGCATGGAGGAGGATTAATGGGACACTTTGGCGTGAAGAAGACGGAGGACGTACTTGCTACACATTTCTTTTGGCCAAAGATGAGACGGGATGTTGAGCATTTTATTGCTCGCTGCACTACATGTCAAAAAGCTAAGTCACGACTCAATCCTCATGGTTTATATATGCCTTTGCCTGTACCTAGTGTTCCTTGGGAGGATATATCTATGGACTTTGTTTTAGGTTTACCTCGAACAAAGAAGGGGAGCGATAGCATATTTGTTGTCGTGGATAGATTCTCGAAAATGGCACACTTTATACCATGTCATAAAAGCGATGATGCTGTTAATGTTGCTGATTTGTTCTTTCGTGAAATTATTCGCTTGCAAGGTGTGCCAAATACTATTGTTTCAGATCGTGATACTAAATTTCTTAGCCACTTTTGGAGATGTTTATGGGCTAAGTTGGGGACTAAACTGCTTTTTAGTACTACTTGTCACCCCCAAACTGATGGACAAACTGAAGTAGTCAATAGAACGTTGTCTACTAAGCTTAGGGCTGTTTTGAAGAATAATAAGAAAATGTGGGAGGAATGCTTGCCTCATATTGAATTTGCTTATAATCGTTCATTGCATTCTACTACTAAGATGTGCCCTTTTGAAGTTGTGTATGGTTTCCTACCTCGTGCACCTATTGATTTGTTGCCTCTTCCATCTTCGGAGAAGGTTAATTTTGATGCTAAACAACGTGCTGAACTGATTTTAAAAATGCATGAGTTAACTAAGGAAAACATTGAGCGTATGAATGCTAAATATAAACTTGCTGGAGATAAGGGTAGAAAACATGTTGTGTTTGCACCTGGAGATCTTTTTTGGTTACATTTGCGTAAGGATAGATTTCCTGATTTGCGCAAATCAAAGTTAATGCCACGTGCTGATGGTCCCTTTAAGGTGTTAGAGAAAATAAATGATAATGCATATAAACTTGAGCTGCTTGCAGATTTTGGGGTTAGTCCCACTTTTAACATTGCAGATTTGAAGCCTTATTTGGGTGAGGAAGATGAACTTCCGTCGAGGACGACTTCATTTCAAGAAGGGGAGGATGATGAGGACATCAATACAATTGTTACACCCACAGCCCCTGCTGCTATACATACTGGACCAATTACTAGAGCTCGTGCACGCCAACTAAATTACCAGGTACTTTCGTTTCTTGGTAATGATTCTAATGTTCATGAGAATATGATGCTGCCTAAATTGGATACATTTGTTTTGCTTACAAATGAAGGGCCTAGCTTGGAGAAGGATGAACATTGGAGCAAGAACAAGCATGGAGATGATGGCATGCGCAAGGGGAACAAGAACGGAGTTACAAGTGATGATTTCAGGACTTTGAAGCCACCATAATGGGTGCATGAATCCTTGGACGAAATATACAAGATGCCACTTCATAAATTTCGTCCCGAGGCTATTTTAGGTGCTGCGTCACCTTATTTTTGGGCCAGGCCCATGTAATTTTGAAATACATAAGTATAGGCTATTTTTAGAGTCCGTATGTGTGGGGAAACAAGAGATAGGGTTGATTTCGGACCCCTCCACCAAGGGCCACGAAATTCCCCCCTCTTCCTCCATATATACAGCCCTTAGGGCATCGTTTAGACTTTGGGTTTTGTTTAGATTAAAAGTTCGCCATAGCTGCAACTTCGCGTACTTCGTTTGTGTTCAACGACCAGACAAAGGCGTCACAGAACCCCACCTTGATCAATAAAGCTTTCATCTTATATTCGCAATATCCAGATTGCAATCTTAGTTTCTTGCTTGTTCTTCGTTTGCTCGCAGGAAACAGACCCTCGTGGTCAGGTTGATCGTGCTCCGGCGTGGTCAATAACCTCTCGAAGTTGGTTTAGCGATTGCTAAGGCGCGACGTCCTCGCACGTTCGTAGTCGGATCGTCAAAGTCGACTTCCACCAAAGCGATATCCATCATCTCATCGAAAGACGGGACACCTTTGCCTCTATCAAGTGGTATCAGATTTCCAGGTTGCTCGGTGAGATTTTACAGTTTTTCGTAGTTTAGATCGAGTCTGTTCTTCATACCTACAGTCCACGAAAAAAGCCACAAAAAAAATTAGGGTTAGTTCATCATATCCGAACCAATCTGAGCCTTTGCATAATCTTTTTAGGGTTTTGCTTTGTTGAATTTGCGGTTGCATCGTCGTGTCTAGTTGCTGGTCTTAGAGTCTAGTCTTTTAGAGTTTCGAGTTCTGGTCATAAGTTGTCACGCCGCCGCCGCACCATCATCATCGCCCCTGCCATCTACCACCACCGCTTATCCGCCACCGCTCCGAATCCGTATCCATATACCACCACCAATTCATATACCACCACCGATTCATATCCATATCCATATACTACCACCGCTACCACCACCGCTGCCATATACCACCACCATATATCCACCACCAATCCGAGTTCCTTGCATATTAGGTTTGTTTTCGAGATCCATCTAGATTCCGATTCGTGTTTCCTTGCCGGAGTCGGGTAGCCACGCTCCGTTTAGGCCCAAATTTTTTTGAAAACGCATTTTTCGAAAAAATTTCTGATAGAGGCAAAGGTGTCCCGTCTTTCGATGAGATGATGGATATCGCTTTGGTGGAAGTCGACTTTGACGATCCGACTACGAACGTGCGAGGACGTCGCGCCTTAGCAATCGCTAAACCAACTCCGAGAGGTTATTGACCACGCCGGAGCACGATCAACCTGACCACGAGGGTCTGTTTCCTGCGAGCAAACGAAGAACAAGCAAGAAACTGAGATTGCAATCTGGATATTGCGAATATAAGATGAAAGCTTTATTGATCAAGGTGGGGTTCTTTGACGCCTTTGTCTGGTCGTTGAACACAAACGAAGTACGCGAAGTTGCAGCTATGGCGAACTTTTAATCTAAACAAAACCCAAAGTCTAAACGATGCCCTAAGGGCTGTATATATGGAGGAAGAGGGGGGGAATTTCGTGGCCCTTGGTGGAGGGGTCCGAAATCAACCCTATCTCTTGTTTCCCCACACATACGGACTCTAAAAATAGCCTATACTTATGTATTTCGAAATTACATGGGCCTGGCCCAATAATAAGGTGACGCAGCACCTAAAATAGCCTCGGGACGAAATTTATGAAGTGGCATCTTGTATATTTCGTCCAAGGCTTCATGCACCCATTATGGTGGCTTCCAAGTCCTGAAATCATCACTTGTAACTCCGTTCTTGTTCCCCTTGCGCATGCCATCATCTCCATGCTTGTTCTTGCTCCAATGTTCATCCTTCTCCAAGCTAGGCCCTTCATTTGTAAGCAAAACAAATGTATCCAATTTAGGCAGCATCATATTCTCATGAACATTAGAATCATTACCAAGAAACGAAAGTACCTGGTAATTTAGTTGGCGTGCATGAGCTCTAGTAATTGGTCCAGTATGTATAGCAGCAGGGGCTGTGGGTGTAACAATTGTATTGGTGTCCTCATCAAAGTCCATAGATATATCCTCCCAAGGAACACTAGGTACAGGCAAAGGCATATATAAACCATGAGGATTGAGTCGTGACTTAGCTTTTTGACATGTAGTGCAGCGAGCAATAAAACACTCAACATCCCGTCTCATCTTTGGCCAAAAGAAATGTGTAGCAAGTACGTCCTCCGTCTTCTTCACGCCAAAGTGTCCCATTAATCCTCCGCCATGCGCCTCCTGCAATAACAGAAGACGAACGGAGCTAGCTGGAATGCATAGCTTGTTAGCACGAAACACAAATCCATCGTTAACAACAAACTTGTTCCACATTCTTCCTTCTTTACAATTGTGCATTACATCTTTAAAATCAGCATCATGCACATATTGATCTTTGATGGTCTCCAAACCAAATATTTTGAAGTCAAGTTGTGAAAGCATAGTATAGCGACGAGACAATGCATCAACAATAACATTTTCTTTTCCCTTCTTGTGTTTAATGACATAAGGGACAGTCTCAATGAATTCAACCCATTTAGCATGTCTACGATTCAGTTTAGCTTGACTTTTAATATGTTTCAAAGATTCATGATCAGAATGTATAACAAATTCTTTGGGCCATAAATAATGTTGCCATGTTTCTAAAGTCCGAACAAGAGCATATAATTCTTTATCATAAGTAGAATAATTCAGACTAGGCCCACTCAACTTTTCAGAAAAGTATGCAACAGGTTTGCCATCTTGTAATAACACACCTCCTAATCCAATTCCACTAGCATCACATTCAAGCTCAAAAGTCTTATTAAAATCAGGAAGTTGGAGTAAAGGAGCATGTGTCAACTTATCTTTCAATACCGTGAAGGCTTCTTCCTGTGCGGTACCCCAAAGAAAAGGCACATCTTTCTTTGTAAGCTCATTGAGAGGTGCAGCAATGGTGCTGAAATCTCTCACAAAACGCCTATAGAATCCAGCGAGGCCAAGAAAACTCCTCACTTGTGTGACCGTTTTGGGCTGCGGCCAACTCTCAATAGCTTCAATCTTGGCTTTATCAACTTCAATTCCCTGTGGAGTAACAACATAGCCAAGAAAAGATACTCGGTCGGTGCAAAAGGTGCACTTCCCAAGGTTACCAAACAAACGTGCATCACGTAGAGCAATAAAAACAGCACGTAAATGTTCCAAATGTTCTTCCAAAGATCTGCTATAAAGCAATATGTCATCAAAGTAAACTACCACAAATCGTCCAATGAAAGCACGTAAAACTTCGTTCATTAATCTCATGAAAGTACTAGGTGCATTAGTTAACCCAAAAGGCATGACTAACCACTCATATAATCCAAACTTAGTTTTAAATGCTGTTTTCCATTCATCTCCCAATTTCATACGAATTTGATGGTAGCCACTACGCAAATCAACTTTGGAGAATATTGTAGAGCCACTCAATTCATCAAGCATATCATCTAGCCTAGGAATAGGATGACGATAACGAATAGTAATATTATTAATGCCTCTACAATCAACACACATACGTGATGTACCATCCTTTTTCGGCACTAGAATAATAGGAACAGCACAAGGACTAAGGGATTCGCGTATATAACCTTTGTCGAGAAGCTCTTGTACTTGACGCATAATCTCCTTCGTCTCCTCTGGATTGGTACGGAATGGTGCACGGTTTGGCAGTGAAGCACCGGGAATTAAGTCAATCTGATGCTCAATCCCTCGAATAGGCGGTAATCCCGGTGGCACGTCTTGTGGAAAAACGTCAGCGAACTCCTGCAAAATGTTAGTGACAGCAGGAGGCAAAGAGGAAGGCACGTCCTCGAATGAAAATAATGCCTCTTTGCACACAAAAGCATAGCAAACAGATTTGCTGAAATCTAGCTCATCAATATCAGATTTGGTGGCAAATAAACATGCACTTTTCAATTTAATTTCAGAAGCAACACTAGATGGTTTATTATTAGGCTTCATTTGTTGCTCAAATTCTTTTGCCACAATCTGATTTTCACTCTTATTCTTCTCCTGTTGTGCTTTATTAGCTCTATTAATATCATCTTTCAAAATGGAATCAGGAGTCATAGGAAGCAAAGTAATATTTTTATCCTTAGGAACAAGAGTATAGTGATTGTTTCTACCATGGTGTACAGAATTTTTATCAAATTGCCATGGTCTACCAAGTAATAAGGAACATGCTTGCATAGGTACCACATCACAATCAACATAATCAGCATATGTAGAGATACTAAAATGCACACGAACAGTACGTGTTACCTTAACCTTGCCGCTGTTGTTGAACCATTGGATGTAGTAAGGATGTGGATGTGGTCTTGTGGTGAGAGAAAGCTTCTCCACCATCTCCATGCTAGCCAAGTTGTTGCAGCTCCCTCCGTCTATGATGACGCGCACAGAACGTTCCTTCACAACTCCCTTGGTATGGAACAAATTGTGCCTCTGATTTTGCTCAGCTTGTGTGACCTGCACACTCAAAACACGTTGAGCAACTAAACATTCATACCTGTCAGCGTCTTCAGGAGCCATGTATTGCGTCTCATTATCAGAATCATCTCCACCATGTTCTTCACGTGTAATAAGAGCCAAAGTCTCCTCATCATAGTCACTAGCGGACTCATATCCACCATCCGCGGTAGCAATCATCACACGCGGAGATTTGCATTCCTTCGCATAATGACCTCCTCCCTTACAACGACGACAAATAATATCACTTGTGTGCCCTGTTGATGCCATGGAAGAAGAAGAACGCTGTGCAGGCCCCGCAGGTGCGCTCTTGGCAGATAATGGTGGTTGTGCCTGTTTTCTTGTATCACGGCTGGAGGTGGCACCGGATGGAGGTGCTGGTGCAGTTGAAGTAGAAGATGCACGTGGTGTCCATGATGAAGGTCGGCCGGCAGAAAAGTTAGTTCGCCCCAATGCTTGTCGATCCTGCACTTCACGTTCAGCTTTACAAGCAAGATGGAATAAACGAGTGATATTAGTATACTCCTTATAGTCTAAAATGGTCTGAATCTCTCTATTTAATCCACCCAGAAAACGTGCAAGCATAGCTTCATTCTCCTCAACAATACCACATCTAATCATGCCAGTTTGTAATTCCTGATAATATTCTTCTACAGAATTTTTTCCTTGTCTTAAACGCTGCAATTTTTGAAGCAATTCACGTTGATAATATGGTGGAACCCAACGCGTACGCATAGCAGTTTTCAAAGCAGCCCAAGTAGCTGGAATAGGATATAATCTACAATGTTCAGACCACCATACACATGCAAAACTAGTGAAAGCACAAACAGCAGCAGCAACCCGTCTCTCCTCGGGATATTGTAAACATGTAAAACGTTGTTCAGTTTCTAACTCCCAAGTAAGATATATATCAGGAACATATCTACCCTCAAATGGTGGAATATTCAATTTCAGTTTAGGAATATGGACATCATCTCGTACCTGAGGTGGTGGTGCAGGCCTACCATTACGAATATATACCTGAGGTCGACCTGCTGGTGGTGGTACAGGTGGCTGCACGTAGTGCTGATTTTTTTGCGCTCTTTTTTTTGCGCTGCTTTTTTTTTGCGAAAAATCACTATAATGGCGAGTGTCTCAAAACTCTTCCTAGGTCAAACTGACAGGATGGGCACGAAATTTTTTTTCGACCAAATTTTTTTTTCGACTGCCCGGACCCAAAAACTGGAAACAGGTCAAAAAAAACTTCCTATAATGGCACCTGTCTCAAAACACTCAGAAACACCTAAAAATAGGATAGCCAGATTTTTTTTCGAAAAATGCGTTTTCGAAAAATTTTGGGCCTAAACGGAGCGTGGCTACCCGACTCTTTTTTTTTTCCGAAACCTACTCCGGCAAGGAAACACGAATCGGAAACTAGATGGATCTCGAAAACAACCCTAATAATCAAGGAACTCGGATTGGTGGTGGATATATGGTGGTGGTATATGGCAGCGGTGGTGGTAGCGGTGGTAGTATATGGATATGGATATGAATCGGTGGTGGTATATGAATCGGTGGTGGTATATGGATACGGATTCAGAGCGGTGGCGGATAAGCGGTGGTGGGAGATGGCAGGGGCGATGATGATGGTGCGGCGGCGGTGTGACAACTTATGACCAGAACTCGAAACTCTAAAAGACTAGACTCTAAGACCAGCAACTAGACACGATGATGCAACCGCAAATTCAACAAAGCAAAACCCAAAAAAGATTATGCAAAGGCTCAGATTGGTTCGGATATGATGAACTAACCCTAATTTTTTTTTTTGTGGCTTTTTCGTGGACTGTAGGTATGAAGAACAGACTCGATCTAAACTACGAAAAACTGTAAAATCTCACCGAGCAACCTGGAAATCTGATACCACTTGATAGAGGCAAAGGTGTCCCGTCTTTCGATGAGATGATGGATATCGCTTTGGTGGAAGTCGACTTTGACGATCCGACTACGAACGTGCGAGGACGTCGCGCCTTAGCAATCGCTAAACCAACTTCGAGAGGTTATTGACCACGCCGGAGCACGATCTACCTGGCCACGAGGGTCTGTTTCCTGCGAGCAAACGAAGAACAAGCAAGAAACTAAGATTGCAATCTGGATATTGCGAATATAAGATGAAAGCTTTATTGATCAAGGTGGGGTTCTGTGACGCCTTTGTCTGGTCGTTGAACACAAACGAAGTACGCGAAGTTGCAGCTATGGCGAACTTTTAATCTAAACAAAACCCAAAGTCTAAACGATGCCCTAAGGGCTGTATATACGGAGGAACAGGGGGGAATTTCGTGGCCCTTGGTGGAGGGGTCCGAAATCAACCCTATCTCTTGTTTCCCCACACATACGGACTCTAAAAATAGCCTATACTTATGTATTTCGAAATTACATGGGCCTGGCCCAAAAATAAGGTGACGCAGCACCTAAAATAGCCTCGGGACGAAATTTATGAAGTGGCATCTTGTATATTTCGTCCAAGGCTTCATGCACCCATTATGGTGGCTTCAAAGTCCTGAAATCATCACTTGTAACTCCGTTCTTGTTCCCCTTGCGCATGCCATCATCTCCATGCTTGTTCTTGCTCCAATGTTCATCCTTCTCCAAGCTAGGCCCTTCATTTGTAAGCAAAACAAATGTATCCAATTTAGGCAGCATCATATTCTCATGAACATTAGAATCATTACCAAGAAACGAAAGTACCTGGTAATTTAGTTGGCGTGCACGAGCTCTAGTAATTGGTCCAGTATGTATAGCAGCAGGGGCTGTGGGTGTAACAATTGTATTGATGTCCTCATCACGTTCGTCTTTTGTTGTTGCAGGAGGCGCATGGAGGAGGATTAATGGGACACTTTGGCGTGAAGAAGACGGAGGACGTACTTGCTACACATTTCTTTTGGCCAAAGATGAGACAGGATGTTGAGCGTTTTATTGCTCGATGCACTACATGTCAAAAAGCTAAGTCACGACTCAATCCTCATGGTTTATATATGCCTTTGCCTGTACCTAGTGTTCCTTGGGAGGATATATCTATGGACTTTGTTTTAGGTTTACCTTGAACAAAGAAGGGGAGGGATAGCATATTTGTTGTCGTGGATAGATTCTCGAAAATGGCACACTTTATACCATGTCATAAAAGCGATGATGCTGTTAATGTTGCTGATTTGTTCTTTCGTGAAATTATTCGCTTGCATGGTGTGCCAAATACTATTGTTTCAGATCGTGATACTAAATTTCTTAGACACTTTTGGAGATGTTTATGGGCTAAGTTGGGGACTAAACTGCTTTTTAGTACTACTTGTCACCCCCAAACTGATGGACAAATTGAAGTAGTCAATAGGACATTGTCTACTATGCTTTGGGCTGTTTTGAAGAATAGAAAGAAAATATGGGAAGAATGCTTACCTCATATTGAATTTGCTTATAATCGTTCATTGCATTCTACTACCAAGATGTGCCCTTTTGAAGTTGTGTATGGTTTCCTACCTCGTGCACCTATTGATTTGTTGCCTCTTCCATCTTCGGAGAAGGTTAATTTTGATGCTAAACAACATGCTGAATTGATTTAAAAAATGCATGAGTAAACTAAGGAAAACATTGAGCGTATGAATGCTAAATATAAACTTGCTGGAGATAAGGGTAGAAAACATGTTGTGTTTGCACCTGGAGATCTTGTCTGGATACATTTGCGTAAGGATAGATTTCCTGATTTGCGCAAATCAAAGCTAATGCCACGTGCTGACGAACCTTTTAAGGTGTTAGAGAAAATAATGATAATGCATATAAACTTGAGCTGCCTGCAGATTTTGGGGTTAGTCCCACTGTTAACATTGCAGATTTGAAGCCTTATTTGGGAGAGGAAGATGAGCTTCCGCCGAGGACGACTTCATTTCAAGAAGGGGAGGATGATGAGGACATCAATACCATTGTTACACCCACAGCCCCTGCTGCTATATATACTAGACCAATTACTAGAGCTCGCGTGATGAGGACATCAATACCATTGTTACACCCACAGCCCCTGCTGCTATACATACTGGACCAATTACTAGAGCTCGCGCACGCCAACTAAGTTACCAGGTACTTTCGTTTCTTGTTAATGATTCTAATGTTCATGAGAATGCCTAAATTGGATACATTTGTTTTGCTTACAAATGAAGGGCCTATGATGTAGGATGGATCCCTATGTGGACGATCTTTCACGTTTGGAGTGGATCCTACGGGGGAACACGAAGAACACGCGGAAGCACAAAGGGGAAACACGGGGAAAACAAGAGAGAGAATCACTAAACTGACATAGAATCAATCACACGAGTGCTAGATCACTGACAACATAGAGTGACATATGATCCACAATCAACAAAGGTAAGGATACAAAGGAACAGTTCTTCTCTGTACGGAGGTCTTGATGGTCTTCTCTAGAATGGGGTCTTGAATCCGCTTGGGGGATGTTCTCCGAAGAGGTCCTGAGCTCCGAGGAGAAGTAACCAAGTGGATGAGCAAGGCTCTCACACAAAATATGAGCTAAACCTATGCTAACCCTCACTAGGAGGTGGGGGCGTCCTATTTATAGTCTTAGTGCAAATGGAAGTCAAAGTGAAGGGATACAAGGGCTCCAGCCCGCAGGTGCAGTCACTCAGGTGCCGGACGTTCGGAAGACGTCGGACGTCCGGAGGCTCGGGACGGTCCGGACATCCGGCAGGGCTCGGACGTCCGTAGATTCGGCTCTGTGTTGGTTGTGTCGGATGTCCGGAGAGGGTCGGTCGTCCGGGGCTTCTGGATGGACCGGACGTCCGTAGGATGTCGGTCTTCCGTAGTTTTGGCTCGGGTGCTTGTCGCCCGGTCGTCCGGGGCGTCACGGACTTCCGTAGATTTGGTTCGGGTGGCCAGGTACCGGACGTTCGGAGGGCTCGGTCGTCCGTGTCCTGGGACTCGTCGGACGTCCGGACTTGGTCGGTCGTCCGGCGTCTGTAGCTTCCTCGGCATCTCTTCTTCTTGTCCATCAAGCTTGGGGTCCTCGCCGTCTTGGCTCTTGTATGTAGCTGTTCCGTGGCTCGCTTCCAGGCACCTGATCACACACAGAGTTTCCGAATGAGGTAGTAGCCATGTCTTGTGAGTAGGACGAGGGAGTTCGGAGAAGAGCGAGTTCACCTTATCTTCAATAGCCTTAGCTCGGGCTCGTGTCAAGGGTCCAAGTGGTGTTGAGGGAGATGTAGGCACGTCCATTGGGATGAGTGAGGGATGCTCCGCATCATCTCCCCCCCCCCCCCTTGTGAAATATCCGACCTCGGATCGAAATCCTCATCACCATGGTACGGGGAGAGATCGGAGACGTTGAAGATGTCGCTCACGTTGTACTTGTCGCGTGGGAGATCGATCTTGTAAGCATTGTTGTTGTAGCGTGCTAGCTCCTTGAAAGGTCCGTCGGCTCGAGGGAGAAGCTTGGACTTGCATTCATTGGGGAAGCGGTCCTTGCGAAGGTGTAGCCACACTAGGTCTCCAATGTTGAATATCATGGGATGCTTGTTGAGGTTGAGCTTGGTCGCGAGGCGTTGTACTTGGCGCTCGATGGTGTGCCTTGTATCTGCATGCATCTTCTTGATGTAGCTTGCACGGGCACTTGCATCGAGGTTGGTGCGCTCTTGTAGAGGAAGAGGGAGAATGTCCAATGGGGACAACGGGTTGAAGCCGTAGACGACCTCAAAGGGGGACTTGCTGGTTGTCGAATGTCTTTCACGGTTTTAGGCGTACTCGGCGATGGGTAGGTGATGAGGACATGACTACCTTGGATATGACCAAAAATATTGCATATATGCATATTTGTCAGGTGATTTCTAGTGCAAACTATTCAATAATCTATTTATGTTATCCAGAACAAAAATACTTCACACACTTTTGTGTTTTGTCTAATTGCAGGTGTATGGGACATTTGTACAATCCACATATGAAGATAAAGAAGAAAGAGATGTTTATTTGCTGTCCAAAAAGTTCTCTCACGTCACTTTTGGCCCAAGAGAAGATAGAGTCCAAGTCTCTCACGTTCTGGATTCAGATTCGGACTGCACAGACACACCTGACTCAAAACGCACACAAGTTTTTCATACGGACTCCGAATTGGGTGATTCTTTTTTTGTTGGAAACTAGATTTCATGCACTTTCCAACCCAATTGGAATCACCTTCAAATTCGTCCGGAGCGTTGAGTTGTGGACGAAACAATCTGATGCTGCAGCAGAATCCGAGTCAAACTACAAGTCCAAAGGTGTTACATCACTTCCACTTGGGCCCATTGGCCTTGTACGACCTAGATTTAGTTTTAGGCTGCCTTGGGACGTCCTCCCACCTCCTTGGCCACCACCCCTTGCTCCTATATAAGTAGATCCATCTAGTAGCTTTTTCTTGGGATTTGTTTAGTTAAAAGTTAGCCATTGCAACTTCGTGTACTTTGTTTGTGTCCAACGACCAGACCAAGACCACTTACGGATCCCCACCTTTATCAATACTTCATCTATATTCGCAATATTCAGATTGCTTTATCATATTCTTGCTTGTTATTCGATTGCTTGCAGGAATAGACCTTCGTGGTCAGGTTGATTATGCTTCGGCGTGGTCAATAACCTCTCGGAGTTGGTTTAGCGATTGCTAAGGCGCAACGTCGTGCAGTTTGTAGTCGGATCGTCAAAGTCGTCTCCACCAAATCGATAGTTATCATCTCATCGAAAGATCGGGACCCTCGCCTCTATCAAGTGGTATCAGATTTCCAGGTTGCTCGGTGAGATTTTACAGTTTCGTAGTTTAGATCGAGTCTGTTCTTCATACCTATAGTCCACGAAAAAGCCACAAAAAAAATTAGGGTTAGTTCATCATATCCGAACCAATCTGAGCCTTGCATAATCTTTTTAGGGTTTTGCTTTGTTGAATTTGCGGTTGCATCGTCGTGTCTAGTTGCTGGTCTTAGAGTCTAGTCTTTTAGAGTTTCGAGTTCTGGTCATAAGTTGTCACGCCGCCGCCGCACCATCATCATCGCCCCTGCCATCTACCACCACCGCACCGAATCCGTATCCATATACCACCACCAATCCGTGTCCATATACCACCACCGATCCATATCCATATACTACCACCGCTACCACCACCGCTGCCATATACCACCACCATATATCCACCACCAATCCGAGTTCTTTGCTTATTAGGTTTGTTTTCGGGTTCCATATAGATTCCGATTCGTGTTTCCTTGCCGGAGTAGGTTTCGGAAAAAAAAAGTCGGGTAGCCACGCTCCGTTTAGGCCCAAAATTTTTCGAAAACGCATTTTTCGAAAAAATTTCTGGCTATCCTATTTTTAGGTGTTTCTGAGTGTTTTGAGACAGGTGCCATTATAGGAAGTTTTTTTGACCCGTTTCCAGTTTTTGGGTCCGGGCAGTCGAAAAAAAAAATTGGTCGAAAAAATTTCGTGCCCATCCTGTCAGTTTGAGCTAGGAAGAGTTGTGAGACACTCGCCATTATAGTGATTTTTCGCAAAAAAAAAGCAGCGCAAAAAAAAGAGCGCAAAAAAAAGAGCGAAAAAAAAAATTCAGAGTGTGCTTTTCCCTTGTTTACGTGCCGCGCCGTGATTTTGTTAGTGTTCTAGGCTCGCGTCTCTAGCACAGTCTAGCCTAGGACCAGCACAGTACCGTCGTTGAGCGTTTATTCAACATTGCATCTTTGAATTGATTATTGCTAATCTTTTGCTACCATATATAGCCAACCCAGCTCCACATATTTCTACACCGTGTATACGTACGCTCCCCTGGCAATCGCTTTACTCAATATTCGGAGTTACTTGACACCGCTGGTTGCCGATCACCGCCTGCTGCATGGTAAGAACTTGTAAGACATTGATATTTGCTTTACTGTGAGCGTTTTACCACCACATCCTAGTAGTTATAGGAACATTATTTTTGGGTTTTGTTTCTTGTTCTACTAATCATGACAGGATCCAGAGTCAATTCATGGGCTTTGTCGATCGCGGGAGACGTGCCACCACCTTTGCAAATACCACAACCGTCACGAGAGGTGCACAAACATCCAAATGCACATGATCAGGTTAATGTATCTATACCACCATTTAATGGCCGTTTTAAACCTGCTTTATATATTGAATGGGAGTTCGACATAAAAATATATTTGCTTCCCATTATTTCGATGAACATAAAAAGGTTAAGGTTGCGGTTGGTTCTTTCACTGGTTATGCTTTGGTTTGGTGGAGTGAATATTGTCGGTTACACCCTGATTATATACCTACTACTTGGGATGATTTAAAACTTGCCATGCGACATACTTTCGTCCCTGCTTATTATACTCGTGACATGATTAAAAAGTTGCAACACTTAAAACAAGGTAGTGAAACTGTAACAAAATATTATGATGATTTACAAACTACCTTGTTGCATTCCTCTTTAGAAGAAAGTGAAGATGATTTTATGGATAGATTTTGGGGAGGATTAAACCGTGATATTCAAGAGATACTAATTCATGAAGAGTGTTATCCTATGGACCATTTGTTTCATCTTGCATGCAAAGCTGAACAGGAAATAAAACGACGTGTTGGCCACGAGGAGAACAAGCGCACGGTGCACATTCCAAGAGTTGATATGATTGTTCCTTCAACTACTAGGCATACTATGACAACCACATCCGTTGTTGTCAGGACTACATCACCTCCACCATGTGACACATCGCCCCCGAGAGTGGCTACATCATCTGAGTTGATCATAAGAGGTAATGACAAAGGTACTGATCTTCCATCTCTACATGAGAATGATGAATGCCTTGTCAATTTGAATGCACCATCTGATGAGCTACCCACTACTTTGATCACACCACCTATTTTAGAGGACTACGTTGATAATTTGACTTTGCCATGTGATCAAACAACTGAAATACCAACAATTTTGAGTGCACCCATTGAATTAACTATTGATGCAAAAGAACCAATGTTTAATCATTTTGATATAACCTGTAATTTTGGTGATGATTCTGTGTTGAATGACTTATTGCATGTTTGCTTATTTAAGCATGTTGTAGCATGTAAATTTGATGCAAGTAAGGTTTATTCACCAATGTTGGGATGGTTTAATGATGAACATTGTCAATCTTTTGAAATGAATAAGAGCTTCACTTATATGTGCAAACTGAGTTGCAATATTTTCATGCCTTCTACTTCTTGTGCTAATTTTTTGGCTTTAGATTTTATGAACTATGCAAGTTACTCATCTATTCATGTGTCATATATGCAAAAATCAAGGGAAGTAAAAATGGATGACATATACATATACAACATGTACACCTTGTCCCTTTTGTTAGCCACATTTCAGATTAAGCAACGCCGAGGACGGCTTTATTTTCAAGAAGGGGAGGATGATGAGGACATGACTACCTTGGATATGACCAAAAATATTGCATATATGCATATTTGTCAGGTGATTTCTAGTGCAAACTATTCAATAATCTATTTATGTTATCCAGAACAAAAATACTTCACACACTTTTGTGTTTTGTCTAATTGCAGGTGTATGGGACATTTGTACAATCCACATATGAAGATAAGGAAGAAAGAGATGTTTATTTGCTGTCCAAAAAGTTCTCTCACGTCACTTTTGACCCAAGAGAAGATAGAGTCCAAGTCTCTCACGTTCTGGATTCAGATTCGGACTGCACAGACACACCTGACTCAAAACGCACACAAGTTTTCATACGAACTCCGAATTGAGTGATTCTTTTTTTGTTGGAAACTAGATTTCGTGCACTTTCCAACCCAATTGGAATCACCTTCAAATTCGTCCGGAGCGTTGAGTTGTGGACGAAACAATCTGATGCTGCAGCAGAATCCGAGTCAAACTACAAGTCCAAAGGTGTTATATCACCTCCACTTGGGCCCATTGGCCTTGTACGACCTAGATTTAGTTTTAGGCTGCCTTGGGACGTCCTCCCACCTCCTTGGCCGCCACCCCTTGCTCCTATATAAGTAGATCCATCTAGTAGCTTTTCGTTGGGATTTGTTTAGTTAAAAGTTAGCCATTGCAACTTCGTGTACTTCGTTTGTGTCCAACGACCAGACCAAGACCGCTTACGGATCCCCACCTTTATCAATACTTCATCTATATTCGCAATATTCAGATTGCTTTATCATATTCTTGCTTGTTCTTCGATTGCTTGCAGGAATAGACCTTCGTGGTCAGGTTGATTGTGCTTCGGCGTGGTCAATAACCTCTCGGAGTTGGTTTAGCGATTGCTAAGGCGCAACGTCGTGCACGTTTGTAGTCGGATCGTCAAAGTCGTCTCCACCAAATCGATAGTTATCATCTCATCGAAAGATCGGGACCCTCGCCTCTATCAGTAGGCACACCTCCCACTCCTTGATGTTCCTCTTGATCAACACACGAAGTAGAGTGGAGAGTGTACGGTTCGTCACCTCCGTTTGGTCGTCGTTTTGAGGATGGTATGCCGAAGAGAACAATAGCTTGATGCCGAGCTTGGCGCATAGGGTCTTCCAAAAGTAACTCAAGAACTTGACGTCGCGGTCCGAGACAATTGTCTTTGGCACTCCATGAAGTCGCAAGATTTCCCTACAAAATAGATTAGCAATATGTGAAGCATCGTCTATCTTGTTGCAAGGAATGAAATGTGCCATCTTAGAAAATCTGTCCACAACAACAAAGACGGAATCCTTGCCATTTTGAGCTCTAGGCAAACCAAGTATAAAATCCATGCTAATGTCTTCCCAAGGTTGATAAGGAATGGGAAGTGGCATGTAAAGACTATGGGATTGAGCTTTAGACTTAGCTTTGCGGCATGTAGAGCAACGGTTGGTGAAGCGTGAGACGTCACGAAACATCTTGGGCTAAAAGTAGTTCTTGGAGAGCGTGGCGAATGTCTTGTCGCGTCCAAAGTGTCCCATGAGTCCGCCTCCATGAGCCTCTTGCAAAAGTAGCAAACGAAGAGAAGACTCGGGAATGCAAAGTTTGTTAGCTCTCATAAGGTAATCGTCCTTTATGTAGTATCGTTCCCAAGACGTGTGTGTCAAACACTTAGCATAAGGAGTAGCAAAAGAAGGATCATGCTCATACAAGTCTTTTATATGCTCAAAACCAATAACATGTAACTCAAGTTGAGTGACAAGCGTGCATATGCGTGAAAGTGCATCCGCAACTATATTTTCCTTACCCTTAATGTACTTGATCCCATAAGGAAAAGATTCAATGAATTCACTCCATTTGGCATGACGCTTGTTCAACTTAGTTTGACCTTTTAAGTACTTAAGCATTTCATGATCGGTATGGATGACAAATTCATGAGGTCTAAGGTAATGATCCCAAACATGTAGCACACGCACTAAAGCATATAATTCTTTGTCATAGATGGGATAGTTGAGCACCGGAGAATTTTTCACTAAAATAAGCAATGGCTCGTTTTTCTTGCATCAAAACTCCGCCAATTCCGGTACCACTTGTATCACAATGAACCTCAAAAGTTTTCTCAAAGTTGGGCAAAGCAAGAATCGGAGCATGAGTAAGCAAAGACTTGAGCTCATCAAAAGAGGTGGATTGCAAAGATCCCCAAACAAAAGGTGCATTCTTCTTACTCAAGGCATGCAAAGGAGCGGCAATTGTGCTAAAGTTTTTCACAAAGCGGCGATAAAATCCTGCAAGACCAAGAAAA
>NW_025228796.1:0-532 GCF_018294505.1 Triticum aestivum
TTTACTAATTATTTTGAGCTATAAGACCCTAAAACGTAAAAGCATTTCAAATGAACTCTGAAAAGGTTGAAAGTTCGCATGGTATCATCATTTCATCCACATAGCATGTGCAAGAAATTTGAGAGGGTTACAGCAAAAACTGGATGCACTTCGTGTACAAAACGGACAATCTCTTTTAAAGTATCAGGATTTCATACGGAAACTCGTCTGTTACAAAGGGATTTCATTTTTTTAAAATTATTTGAACTCCTGACTTTTTGTGTGTTCAAAATGCAACATTCAAAGCCACATCATCATTTTTCAATCCTTTCTGATTTCATTTGTTATTTTTCATGCATTTACTAATTATTTTGAGCTATAAGACCCTAAAACTGAAAAGCATTTCAAATGAACTCTGAAAAGTTTGAAAGTTGGCATGCTATCATCCTTTCATCCACATAGCATGTGCAAGAAAGTTGAGAGGGTTACAGCAAAAACTGGATGCACTTCGTGTAAAAAACGGACAATCTCTTTCAAAGTATCACGATATCAT
>NW_025228796.1:5570-6506 GCF_018294505.1 Triticum aestivum
ACTTCGTGTACAAAACAGACAATCTCTTTCAAAGTATCAGGATTTCATACGGAAACTCGTCTGTTACAAAGGGATTTCATTTTTTAAAACTTATTTGAACTCCTGACTTTTTGTCTGTTCAAAATGCACCATTCAAAGCCACATCATCATTTTTAAATCCTTTCTGACTTCATTTGTTATTTTTCATGCATTTACTAATTATTTTGAGCTATAAGACCCTAAAACTGAAAAGCATTTCAAATGAACTCTGAAAAGGTTCAAAGTTCGCATGGTATCATCATTTCATCCACATAGCATGTGCAAGAAAGTTGAGAGGGTTACGGCAAAAACTAGATGCACTTCGTGTACAAAACGGACAATCTCTTTCAAAGTATGAGGATTTCATACGGAAACTCGTCTGTTACAAAGGGATTTCATTTTTTAAAACTTATTTGAACTCCTGACTTTTTGTGTGTTCAAAATGCACCATTCAAAGCCACATCATCATTTTTCAATCCTTTCTGACTTCATTTGTTATTTTTCATGCATTTACTAATTATTTTGAGCTATAAGACCCTAGAACGTAAAAGCATTTCAAATGAACTCTGAAAAGGTTGAAAGTTGGCATGGTATCATCATTTCATCCACATAGCATGTGCAAGAAAGTTGAGAGGGTTACCGCAAAAGCTGGATGCACTTCGTGTACAAAACAGACAATCTCTTTCAAAGTATCAGGATTTCATACGGAAACTCGTCTGTTACAAAGGGATTTCATTTTTTAAAACTTATTTGAACTCCTGACTTTTTGTGTGTTCAAAATACAACATTCAAAGCCACATCATCATTTTTCAATCCTTTCTGACTTCATTTGTTATTTTCCATGCATTTACTAATTATTTTGAGCTATCAGACCCTAAAACGTAAAAGCATTTCAAATGAACTCTGAAAAGGTTGAAA
>NW_025228796.1:6516-6956 GCF_018294505.1 Triticum aestivum
AAGTTGAG
Organism: Triticum aestivum; assembly: GCF_018294505.1. NCBI lineage: Eukaryota > Viridiplantae > Streptophyta > Magnoliopsida > Poales > Poaceae > Triticum > Triticum aestivum. The sequence goes on from NW_025228796.1 coordinate 6,525, forward strand.
AGGGTTACGGCAAAAACTAGATGCACTTCGTGTACAAAACGGACAATCTCTTTCAAAGTATCAGGATTTCATACGGAAACTCGTCTGTTACAAAGGGATTTCATTTTTTAAAACTTATTTGAACTCCTGACTTTTTGTGTGTTCAAAATGCACCATTCAAAGCCACATCATCATTTTTCAATCCTTTCTGACTTCATTTGTTATTTTTCATGCATTTACTAATTATTTTGAGCTATAAGACCCTAAAACGTAAAAGCATTTCAAATGAACTCTGAAAAGGTTGAAAGTTGGCATGGTATCGTCATTTCATCCACATAGCAAGTGCAAGAAATTTGAGAGGGTCACCGCAAAAACTGGATGCACTTCGTGTACAAAACGGACAATCTCTTTTAAAGTATCAGGATTTCATACGGAAACTCGTCTGTTACAAAG
>NW_025228796.1:14860-16368 GCF_018294505.1 Triticum aestivum
TTTCATCCACATAGCATGTGCAAGAAAGTTGAGAGGGTTACGGCAAAAACTGGATGCACTTCGTGTACAAAACGGACAATCTCTTTCAAAGTATCAGGATTTCATACGGAAACTCGTCTGTTACAAAGGGATTTCATTTTGTAAAACTTATTTGAACTCCTGACTTTTTGTGTGTTCGAAATGCACCATTCAAAGCCACATCATCAATTTTCACTCCTTTCTGACTTCATTTGTTATTTTTCATGCATTTACTAATTATTTTGAGCTATAAGACCCTAAAATTGAAAAGCATTTCAAATGAACTCTGAAAAGGCTGAAAGTTGGCATGGTATCATCCTTTCATCCACATAGCATGTGCAAGAAAGTTGAGAGGGTTACAGCAAAAACTGGATGCACTTCGTCTACAAAACGGACAATCTCTTTCAAAGTATCAGGATTTCATACGGAAACTCGTCTGTTACAAAGGGAATTCATTTTCTAAAACTTATTTGAACTCCTGACTTTTTGTGTGTTCAAAATACACCATTCAAAGCCACAACATCATTTTTCAATCCTTTCTGACTTCATTTGTTATTTTTCATGCATTCACTAATTATTTTGAGCTATAAGACCCTAAAACTGAAAAGCATTTCAAATGAACTCTGAAAAGGTTGAAAGTTGGCATGGTATCATCATTTCATCCACATAGCATGTGCAAGAAAGTTGAGAGGGTTACGGCAAAAACTGGATGCACTTCGTGTACAAAACAGACAATCTCTTTCAAAGTATCAGGGTTTCATACGGAAACTCGTCTGTTACAAAGGGATTTCTTTTTTAAAACTTATTCGAACTCCTGACTTTTTGTGTTTTCAAAATGCACCATTCAAAGCCACATCATCATTTTTCAATCCTTTCTGACTTCATTTGTTATTTTTCATGCATTTACTAATTATTTTGAGCTATAAGACCCTAAAATTGAACAGCATTTCAAATGAACTCTGAAAAGGTTGAATGTTGGCCTGGTATCATCATTTCATCCACATAGCATGTGCTTGAAAGTTGAGAGGGTTACGGCAAAAACTGGATGCACTTCGTGTACAAAACGGACAATCTCTTTCAAAGTATCAGGATTTCATATGGAAACTCGTCTGTTACAAAGGGATTTCATTTTTGAAATCTTATTTGAACTCCTGACTTTTTATGTGTTCAAAAAGCACCATTCAAAGCCACAACATCATTTTTCAATCCTTTCTGACTTCATTTGTTATTGTTCATGCATTTACTAATTATTTTGAGCTATAAGACCCTAAAATTGAAAAGCATTTCAAATGAACTCTGAAAAGGTTGAAAGTTGGCATGGTATCATCCTTTCATCCACATAGCATGTGCAAGAAAGTTGAGAGGTTACGGCAAAAACTGGATGCACTTCGTGTACAAAACGGACAATCTCTTTTAAAGTATCAGGATTTCATACGGAAACTCGTCTGTTACAAAGGGATTTCATTTTTTAAAACTTATTTGAACTCCTG
>NW_025228796.1:16414-17021 GCF_018294505.1 Triticum aestivum
TCATTTTTCAATCCTTTCTGACTTCATTTGTTGTTTTTCATGCATTTACTAATTATTTTGAGCTATAAGACCCTAAAATTGAAAAGCATTTGAAATGAACTCTGAAAAGGTCGAAAGTTGGCCTGGTATCATCATTTCATCCACATAGCATGTGCAAGAAAGTTGAGAGCGTTACAGCAAAAACTGGATGCACTTCGTGTACAAAACGGACAATCTCTTTCAAAGTATCAGGATTTCATACGGAAACTCGTCTGTTACAAAGGGATTTCATTTTTTAAAAATTATTTGAACTCCTGACTTTTTGTGTGTTCAAAATGCACCATTCAAAGCCACATCATCATTTTTCAATCCTTTCAGACTTCATTTGTTATTTTTCATGCATTTACTAATTATTTTGAGCTATAAGACCCTAAAATTGAAAAGCATTTCAAATGAACTCTGAAAAGGTTGAAAGTTGGCATGGTATCATCATTTCATCAACATAGCATGTGCAAGAAAGTTGAGAGGGTTACGGCAAAAACTGGATACACTTCGTGTACAAAACGGACAATCTCTTTCAAAGTATCAGGATTTCATACGGAAACTCGTCTGTTACAAAGGGATTTCA
>NW_025228796.1:24133-24753 GCF_018294505.1 Triticum aestivum
GCATTTCAAATGAACTCTGAAAAGGTTGAAAGTTGGCATGGTATCATCATTTCATCCACATAGCATGTGCAAGAAAGTTGAGAGGGTTACGGCAAAAACTGGATGCACTTCGTGTACAAAACAGACAATCTCTTTCAAAGTATCAGGATTTCATACGGAAACTCGTCTGTTACAAAGGGATTTCATTTTTTTAAACTTATTCGAACTCCTGACTTTTTGTGTGTTCAAAATGCACCATTCAAAGCCACATCATCATTTTTCAATCCTTTCTGACTTCATTTGTTATTTTTCATGCATTTACTAATTATTTTGAGCTATAAGACCCTAAAATTGAACAGCATTTCAAATTAACTCTGAAAAGGTTGAATGTTGGCCTGGTATCATTATTTCATCCACATAGCATGTGCTTGAAAGTTGAGAGGGTTACGACAAAAACTGGATGCACTTCGTGTACAAAACGGACAATCTCTTTCAAAGTATCAGGATTTCATATGGAAACTCGTCTGTTACAAAGGGATTTCATTTTTGAAATCTTATTTGAACTCCTGACTTTTTATGTGTTCAAAATGCACCATTCAAAGCCACAACATCATTTTTCAATCCTTTCTGACTTCATTTGT
>NW_025228796.1:24763-25404 GCF_018294505.1 Triticum aestivum
ATTTGTTATTTTTCATGCATTTACTAATTATTTTGAGCTATAAGACCCTAAAATTGAAAAGCATTTCAAATGAACTCTGAAAAGGTTGAAAGTTGGCATGGTATCATCATTTCATCCACATAGCATGTGCAAGAAAGTTGAGAGGGTTACGGCAAAAACTAGATGCACTTTGTGTACAAAACGGACAATCTCTTTCAAAGTATCAGGATTCCATCCGGAAACTCGTCTGTTACAAGAGGATTTCATTTTTTAATACTTATTTGAACTCCTGACTTTTTGTGTGTTCAAAATGCACCATTCAAAGCCACATCATCATTTTTCAATCCTTTCTGACTTCATTTGTTATTTTTCATGCATGTACTAATTATTTTGAGCTATAAGACCCTAAAAGTGAAAAGCATTTCAAATGAACTCTGAAAAGGTTGAAAGTTTGCGTGGTATCATCATTTCATCCACATAGCATGTGCAAGAAAGTTGAGAGGGTTACGTCAAAAACTGGATGCACTTCGTGTACAAAACAGACAATCTCTTTCAAAGTATCAGGATTTCATCCGGAAACTCGTCTGTTACAAAGGGATTTCATTTTTTAATACTTATTTGAACTCCTGACTTTTTGTGTGTTCAAAATGCACCATTCAAAG
>NW_025228796.1:25576-27075 GCF_018294505.1 Triticum aestivum
TCAAAGCCACATCATCAATTTTCACTCCTTTCTGACTTCATTTGTTATTTTTCATGCATTTACTAATTATTTTGAGCTATAAGACCCTAAAATTGAAAAGCATTTCAAATGAACTCTGAAAAGGCTGAAAGTTGGCATGGTATCATCCTTTCATCCACATAGCATGTGCAAGAAAGTTGAGAGGGTTACAGTAAAAACTGGATGCACTTCGTCTACAAAACGGACAATCTCTTTCAAAGTATCAGGATTTCATACGGAAACTCGTCTGTTACAAAGGGATTTCATTTTCTAAAACTTATTTGAACTCCTGACTTTTTGTGTGTTCAAAATACACCATTCAAAGCCACAACATCATTTTTCAATCCTTTCTGACTTCATTTGTTATTTTTCATGCATTCACTAATTATTTTGAGCTATAAGACCCTAAAACTGAAAAGCATTTCAAATGAACTCTGAAAAGGTTGAAAGTTGGCATGGTATCATCATTTCATCCACATAGCATGTGCAAGAAAGTTGAGAGGGTTACGGCAAAAACTGGATGCACTTCGTGTACAAAACAGACAATCTCTTTCAAAGTATCAGGATTTCATACGGAAACTCGTCTGTTACAAAGGGATTTCATTTTTTAAAACTTATTCGAACTCCTGACTTTTTGTGTGTTCAAAATGCACCATTCAAAGCCACATCATCATTTTTCAATCCTTTCTGACTTCATTTGTTATTTTTCATGCCTTTACTAATTATTTTGAGCTATAAGACCCTAAAATTGAACAGCATTTGAAATGAACTCTGAAAAGGTTGAATGTTGGCCTGGTATCATCATTTCATCCACATAGCATGTGCTTGAAAGTTGAGAGGGTTACGGCAAAAACTGGATGCACTTCGTGTACAAAACGGACAATCTCTTTCAAAGTATCAGGATTTCATATGGAAACTCGTCTGTTACAAAGGGATTTCATTTTTGAAATCTTATTTGAACTCCTGACTTTTTATGTGTTCAAAATGCACCATTCAAAGCCACAACATCATTTTTCAATCCTTTCTGACTTCATTTGTTATTGTTCATGCATTTACTAATTATTTTGAGCTATAAGACCCTAAAATTGAAAAGCATTTCAAATGAACTCTGAAAAGGTTGAAAGTTGGCATGGTATCGTCATTTCATCCACATAGCAGGTGCAAGAAAGTTGAGAGGTTACGGCAAAAACTGGATGCACTTCGTGTACAAAATGGACAATCTCTTTTAAAGTATCAGGATTTCATACGGAAACTCGTCTGTTACAAAGGGATTTCATTTTTTAAAACTTGTTTGAACTCCTGACTATTTGTTTTTTCGAAATGCACCATTCAAAGCCACATCATCAATTTTCAATCCTTTCTGACTTCATTTGTTATTTTTCATGCATTTACTAATTATTTTGAGCTATAAGACCCTAAAATTGAAAAGCATTTCAAATGAACTATGAAAAGGTTGAAAGTTGGCATGGTATCATCCTTTC
>NW_025228796.1:27562-28286 GCF_018294505.1 Triticum aestivum
GCACCATTCAAAGCCACAACATCATTTTTCAATCCTTTCTGACTTCATTTGTTATTGTTCATGCATTTACTAATTATTTTGAGCTATAAGACCCTAAAATTGAAAAGCATTTCAAATGAACTCTGAAAAGGTTGAAAGTTGGCATGGTATCATCCTTTCATCCACATAGCATGTGCAAGAAAGTTGAGAGGTTACGGCAAAAACTGGATGCACTTCGTGTACAAAACGGACAATCTCTTTTAAAGTATCAGGATTTCATACGGAAACTCGTCTGTTACAAAGGGATTTCATTTTTTAAAACTTATTTGAACTCCTGACTATTTGTTTTTTCGAAATGCACCATTCAAAGCCACATCATCAATTTTCAATCCTTTCTGACTTCATTTGTTATTTTTCATGCATTTACTAATTATTTTGAGATATAAGACCCTAAAATTGAAAAGCATTTCAAATGAACTATGAAAAGGTTGAAAGTTGGCATGGTATCATCCTTTCATCCACATAGCATGTGCAAGAAAGTTGAGAGGGTTACGGCAAAAACTGGATGCACTTCGTGTACAAAACGGACAATCTCTTTCAAAGTATCAGGATTTCATACGGAAACTCGTCTGTTACAAAGGGATTTCATTTTTTAAAACTTATTTGAACTCCTGACTTTTTGTGTGTTCAAAATACAGCATTCAAAGCCACATCATCATTTTTCAATCCTTTCTGACTTCATTTG
>NW_025228796.1:31052-31510 GCF_018294505.1 Triticum aestivum
GTGCAAGAAAGTTGAGAGGGTTACGGCAAAAACTGGATGCACTTCGTGTACAAAACGGACAATCTCTTTCAAAGTATCAGGATTTCATACGGAAACTCGTCTGTTACAAAGGGATTTCATTTTTTAAAACTTATTTGAACTCCTGACTTTTTGTGTGTTCGAAATGCACCATTCAAAGCCACATCATCATTTTTCAATCCTTTCTGACTTCATTTGTTATTTTTCATGCATTTACTAATTATTTTGAGCTATAAGACCCTAGAACGTAAAAGCATTTCAAATGAACTCTGAAAAGGATGAAAGTTGGCATGGTATCATCATTTTATCCACATAGCATGTGCAAGAAAGTTGAGAGGGTTACGACAAAAACTGGCTGCACTTCATGTACAAAACGGACAATCTCTTTGAAAGTATCAGGATTTCATACGGAAACTCGTCTGTTACAAAGGGATTTCATT
>NW_025228796.1:32248-32890 GCF_018294505.1 Triticum aestivum
TGACTTCATTTGTTATTTTTCATGCATTTACTAATTATTTTGAGCTATAAGACCCTAAAACTGAAAAGCATTTCAAATGAACTCTGAAAAGGTTGAAAGTTGGCATGGTATCATCATTTCATCCACATAGCATGTGCAAGAAAGTTGAGAGGGTTACGGCAAAAACTGGATGCACTTCGTGTACAAAACGGACAATCTCTTTCAAAGTATCAGGATTTCATACGGAAACTCGTCTGTTACAAAGGGATTTCATTTTTTAAAACTTATTTGAACTCCTGACTTTTTGTGTGTTCAAAATGCACCATTCAAAGCCACATCATCATTTTTCAATCCTTTCTGACTTCATTTGTTATTTTTCATGCATTCACTAATTATTTTGAGCTATAAGACCCTAAAACTGAAAAGCATTTCAAATGAACTCTGAAAAGGATGAAAGTTGGCATGGTATCATCATTTTATCCACATAGCATGTGCAAGAAAGTTGAGAGGGTTAGGATAAAATCTGGATGCACTTCATGTACAAAACGGACAATCTCTTTCAAAGTATAAGGATTTCATACGGAAACTCGTTTGTTACAAAGGGATTTCATTTTTTAAAACTTATTTGAACTCCTGACTTTTTGTCTGTTCAAAATGCACCAT
>NW_025228796.1:33215-33987 GCF_018294505.1 Triticum aestivum
AATCCTTTCTGACTTCATTTGTTATTTTTCATGCATTTACTAATTATTTTGAGCTATAAGACCCTAAAACTGAAAAGCATTTCAAATGAACTCTGAAAAGGTTGAAAGTTGGCATGGTATCATCCTTTCATCCACATAGCATGTGCAAGAAAGTTGAGAGGGTTACGGCAAAAACTAGATGCACTTCGTGTACAAAACGGACAATCTCTTTCAAAGTATCAGGATTTCATACGGAAACTCGTCTGTTACAAAGGGATTTCATTTTTTAAAACTTATTTGAACTCCTGACTTTTTGTGTGTTCAAAATGCACCATTCAAAGCCACATCATCATTTTTCAATCCTTTCTGACTTCATTTGTTATTTTTCATGCATTTACTAATTATTTTGAGCTATAAGACCCTAAAACGTAAAAGTATTTCAAATGAACTCTGAAAAGGTTGAAAGTTGGCATGGTATCGTCATTTCATCCACATAGCAGGTGCAAGAAAGTTGAGAGGGTTACGGCAAAAACTGAATGCACTTCGTGTACAAAACGGACAATCTCTTTCAAAGTATCAGGATTTCATACGGAAACTCGTCTGTTACAAAGGGATTTCATTTTTTAAAACTTATTTGAACTCCTGACTATTTGTTTTTTCGAAATGCACCATTCAAAGCCACATCATCAATTTTCAATCCTTTCTGACTTCATTTGTTATTTTTCATGCATTTACTAATTATTTTGAGCTATAAGACCCTAAAATTGAAAAGCATTTCAAATGAACTATGAAA
>NW_025228796.1:33997-35108 GCF_018294505.1 Triticum aestivum
TACGACAAAAACTGGCTGCACTTCATGTACAAAACGGACAATCTCTTTCAAAGTATCAGGATTTCATACGGAAACTCGTCTGTTACAAAGGGATTTCATTTTTTAAAACTTATTTGAACTCCTGACTTTTTGTGTGTTCAAAATGCACTATTCAAAGCCACATCATCATTTTTCAATCCTTTCTGACTTCATTTGTTATTTTTCATGCATTTACTAATTATTTTGAGCTATAAGACCCTAAAACTGAAAAGCATTTCAAATGAACTCTGAAAAGGTTGAAAGTTGGCATGGTATCATCCTTTCATCCACATAGCATGTGCAAGAAAGTTGAGAGGGTTACGGCAAAAACTAGATGCACTTCGTGTACAAAACGGACAATCTCTTTCAAAGTATCAGGATTTCATACGGAAACTCGTCTGTTACAAAGGGATTTCATTTTTTAAAACTTATTTGAACTCCTGACTTTTTGTGTGTTCAAAATGCACCATTCAAAGCCACATCATCATTTTTCAATCCTTTCTCACTTCATTTGTTATTTTTCATGCATTTACTAATTATTTTGAGCTATAAGACCCTAAAACGTAAAAGCATTTCAAATGAACTCTGAAAAGGTTGAAAGTTGGCATGGTATCGTCATTTCATCCACATAGCAGGTGCAAGAAAGTTGAGAGGGTTACGGCAAAAACTGGATGCACTTCGTGTACAAAACGGACAATCTCTTTCAAAGTATCAGGATTTCATACGGAAACTCGTCTGTTACAAAGGGATTTCATTTTTTAAAACTTATTTGAACTCCTGACTTTTTGTGTGTTCGAAATGCACCATTCAAAGCCACATCATCATTTTTCAATCCTTTCTGACTTCATTTGTTATTTTTCATGCATTTACTAATTATTTTGAGCTATAAGACCCTAGAACGTAAAAGCATTTCAAATGAACTCTGAAAAGGATGAAAGTTGGCATGGTATCATCATTTTATCCACATAGCATGTGCAAGAAAGTTGAGAGGGTTACGACAAAAACTGGCTGCACTTCATGTACAAAACGGACAATCTCTTTGAAAGTATCAGGATTTCATACGGAAACTCGTCTGTTACAAAGGGATTTCATT
>NW_025228796.1:35118-35819 GCF_018294505.1 Triticum aestivum
TTTGAACTCCTGACTATTTGTTTTTTCGAAATGCACCATTCAAAGCCACATCATCAATTTTCAATCCTTTCTGACTTCATTTGTTATTTTTCATGCATTTACTAATTATTTTGAGCTATAAGACCCTAAAATTGAAAAGCATTTCAAATGAACTATGAAAAGGTTGAAAGTTGGCATGGTATCATCCTTTCATCCACATAGCATGTGCAAGAAAGTTGAGAGGGTTACAGCAAAAACTGGATGCACTTCGTGTACAAAACGGACAATCTCTTTCAAAGTATCAGGATTTCATACGGAAACTCGTCTGTTACAAAGGGATTTCATTTTTTAAAACTTATTTGAACTCCTGACTTTTTGTGTGTTCAAAATACAGCATTCAAAGCCACATCATCATTTTTCAATCCTTTCTGACTTCATTTGTTATTTTTCATGCATTCACTAATTATTTTGAGCTATAAGACCCTAAAACTGAAAAGCATTTCAAATGAACTCTGAAAAGGTTGAAAGGTTGCATGGTATCATCATTTCATCCACATAGCATGTGCATGAAAGTTGAGAGGGTTACGGCAAAAACTGGATGCACTACGTGTACAAAACGGACAATCTCTTTCAAAGTATCAGGATTTCATACGGAAACTCGTCTGTTACAAAGGGATTTCATTTTTTAAAACTTATTTGACCTCCTGACGTTTTATGTGTTC
>NW_025228796.1:35829-36891 GCF_018294505.1 Triticum aestivum
GTTACAAAGGGATTTCATTTTTTAAAACTTATTTGAACTCCTGACTATTTGTTTTTTCGAAATGCACCATTCAAAGCCACATCATCAATTTTCAATCCTTTCTGACTTCATTTGTTATTTTTCATGCATTTACTAATTATTTTGAGCTATAAGACCCTAAAATTGAAAAGCATTTCAAATGAACTATGAAATATTGAAAGTTGGCATGGTATCATCCTTTCATCCACATAGCATGTGCAAGAAAGTTGAGAGGGTTACAGCAAAAACTGGATGCACTTCGTGTACAAAACGGACAATCTCTTTCAAAGTATCAGGATTTCATACGGAAACTCGTCTGTTACAAAGGGATTTCATTTTTTAAAACTTATTTGAACTCCTGACTTTTTGTGTGTTCAAAATACAGCATTCAAAGCCACATCATCATTTTTCAATCCTTTGTGACTTCATTTGTTATTTTTCATGCATTCACTAATTATTTTGAGCTATAAGACCCTAAAACTGAAAAGCATTTCAAATGAACTCTGAAAAGGTTGAAAGTTGGCATGGTATCATCATTTCATCCACATAGCATGTGCATGAAAGTTGAGAGGGTTACGGCAAAAACTGGATGCACTACGTGTACAAAACGGACAATCTCTTTCAAAGTATCAGGATTTCATACGGAAACTCGTCTGTTACAAAGGGATTTCATTTTTTAAAACTTATTTGACCTCCTGACGTTTTATGTGTTCAAAATGCACCATTCAAAGCCACAACATCATTTTTCAATCCTTTCTGACTTCATTTGTTATTTTTCATGCATTTACTAATTATTTTGAGCTATAAGACCCTAAAATTGAAAAGCATTTCAAATGAACTCTGAAAAGGATGAAAGTTGGCATGGTATCATCATTTTATCCACATAGCATGTGCAAGAAAGTTGAGAGGGTTACGACAAAAACTGGCTGCACTTCATGTACAAAACGGACAATCTCTTTCAAAGTATCAGGATTTCATACGGAAACTCGTCTGTTACAAAGGGATTTCATTTTTTAAAACTTATTTGAACTCCTGACTTTTTGT
>NW_025228798.1:0-880 GCF_018294505.1 Triticum aestivum
GTTTGTACACGAGGTGCGTCCAGTTTTTGCCGTGACCCTCTCTACTCTTTTGCACACGCAATGCGGGTGAAACGATGATACCATGCCAAGTTCCAACATTTTCAGAGTTCATTTTGTAGTGATTTTCAATTTCACCGTCATTTAGCTCTCTAAACAAATCGGTAAAAGACTGAAAAACAGCAAATGATGTCAGAACGTGTTGGAAATTGATGACGTCGCTTTGAATGATGCATACTGAACGCAAAAATAGGCTGGAGTTCAAATAAGTTGAAAAACATTGAAGTGCGCGTGTAACAGATGAGTTCTCGTCCGAAACCCTGATACTCCGAAAGAGATTGTCCAGTTTGTACACGAGGTGCGTCCAGTTTTGTCACGACCGGAGTTTTGGGATATAAATTCCCAGAAAAATGGCCTGTGTGCTCACCAGCCCCAGGATTACTGTTAGCTGATGAGGTACCAACTTGATACAAGAATTCCAAGCAAGGAACAAAATTATGTAGTACAAGACCATTTAGGCCTGGGAGTACAACACTTGGTTTCTAATGGTTGAGGGCGGAAGCGGTTGGAAACATCTGCGTCTATGGGACTCCATTTCCCACAAGAACAGCTGACCAGGATAACTCCTATCTTCGCGAGGCTGCACACGTCAACAGCGTAGGTTCCGAGGGTGTCACCGCGATGCATACCTCCACGCAAGGCAATCTGGCCAAGACAATAGCCAGGGACAAGCCAGTGAGTACGTTTGAATGTACTCGCAAACATTAAGAACACGGGTATAATATATCCAACATACTCCAGATTTAATAGACGATCATACATCCGTCACGAAAATATACGAGAAACCATGATGCACACATATGGATAAAAATATACCAAAATA
>NW_025228798.1:890-14457 GCF_018294505.1 Triticum aestivum
TGTCACCGCGATGCATACCTCCATGCAAGAAATCTGGCCAAGACAATAGCCAGGGACAAGCCAGTGAGTACGTTTGAATGTACTCGCAAACATTAAGAACACGGGTATAATATATCCAACATACTCCAGATTTAATAGACGATCATACATCCGTCACGAAAATATACGAGAAACCATGATGCACACATATGGATAAAAATATACCAAAATAAAATACTGGGTGCCAAACGAGTGTCTGAATGACTCCTCGAGCGGAAACTGCGGAATAGTAATGCTGGTGCCAAACGAGTGTCTGAATGACTCCTCGAGCGGAAAATGCAGAATAGTAATACTGGTGCCAAACGAGTGTCTGAATGACTCCTCGAGCGGAAAAATGCAGAAATAATAATACTGGTGCCAAACGAGTGTCTGAATGACTCCTCGAGCGGAAAATGCAGAAATAATAATGCCGCAGTCGGGCGTCGGGCCGACACCACATAAAGGGCTTATAAGAGAATAATCACAGTGAATATCCAGGAGGTAGAACCGTCCCAGGGATTCTCAATAATATACATAATATAAATGGTTAGTCCATAATAATAAAGATCATAACCCAAAGGTGCCATAATCATAAACAAAATTTAGTACAGTCGTTTCTCCATCCGAAAACCGATAATTCAGTCAAGTCGTATCTCCATCCGAATACCGTTACTGAGCTCTAGTTAAACCGTTCTCCATCCGAATACCGTTACAGAGTTCTAGTTAAATCGTTCTCCCTCCGAATACCGTTATCAAGATTTAACCCAGACTGTGGTCCCTACTCAAGCACATGACTATCCAACAGGATGTATCCTCTGCAGAGGGAGTACCATTTTCCACGAGTAACGGGATTACTCAGTCCCTCGGGACTAATTCCGTCTACGGTCTTTTGATTGAAAACACGCCTGACCTGCACACACCAGCTTAACTCACCAGTGCCTGGAATCACCCATGACACCTGCCAAGCAAAACTCTAAGTGGGGAGGCTACAACCTCGAGTAGCATGGGATCACAATATTTATACCGCGCGCAAACTAGGGGAGCAACCCCCCTCGGCTCCAACCGGAAACACCCATGCCCCCGGACCGAATGACAGGCTTTAATCCGTGGCCACGGGACCTTCATCACGGCCTCTCTGTACGGTGTGTGCTTTGGAAAGGGGTTGACAACCTACTGAACCATACCCTGTCCCCTGCAGGGACAAGTGGTGGTACCGACAAAGAAGGAAGCTATTGAATAAGACTCGGTCTACAACCGACTCAGGTGATCCAAGTATCCACCAACAATATTACCACTAGTGAAATAAATCACCACTCCTCGAGCCTCACCATGCTATGCCGGGCATACTCGTCCCAACGAGGGATTAGGGACAAGCTCGTGTCTACCCAAGACCACGACTTTCCCGCTTCCTACCGGTGTGCAAGAGAAGCTCACGAGGGCGATCCAAATCCTTAGGGTATCCATTGCTGGCCACAAACAACTCCAAAGTGCACTCATGCACGAGACTACATTGATACATAAACTGTCACATATACTCCAAGTCAAAAGGTGCTGTGATCGCATCAAAACACCACAACAAATATTATGCCAGAGTTCAGAAATGCTTGCCTTCAAGAGTATGCAAAGGATGCACTTATTGGAAGCTTTCTTCTTCCTCCAAAAATTCCTATTTTGCAAAATACACAAATACAAATATTTCAAACACAGTACCAAAAATTATCTCAAATATTTTTGAAATAAATCTTAAAATAAACTAGATGAAATTTGAGAGAGGTAGGAAAAAGAATCAACTCATTTGGAGTTTTATTTTAAAAGTTATAGCCAGTCGAAGTTTGGTCAACTCTGTTTTTAAATAAAACCAGAAAAAAGGAAAACGTTTCAGCAGAAATACGCTTTCGCAGCAGAGGAAACGCACTCGGGGGTTTGCGCCTCCACTTAAACAGAGAGAGGGCGCTGCGCGGGTCACTGACAGTGGGTCCAGAGGGCCCACTGGTCAGGTTTGACCGTTCTCCCTCTCCCTCCTTTTTCTGCGCCCGAACGGTGGCGGGGCTCCGGCGATCACCGGCGACGAACGGCGGCTCCTCGAGGGCATCCAAGGGCGGGGATGGGACGGCAAGACCGAGGCAGTCCTCTGGGTGGTCGTTGGGTCGGCGGAGGTGGAAGGAATCGCCGGCGGCGAGCTCCGCGGCGGAGGGAGGCTACGGTGGTGAAGTGACTATGTTGCTCCGGTGGCCTCCGACCGAAGCTGGGTAGCTGGGCAGCTCCGCAAGACTACGGGGAGGTTCTTGGTGGCGCTGGATTGGCAAAAGGGTGGCCGGCGGCGACGAATCGCGCTGGGGCTTGGCGGCGGCCGAGCTGGCCGGAGTTGGGGGAAACGGTCCTCTCCGGTCGATCTACTGCGCGGGGAGCTCTACGGGGGAAGTCTGAAGTCGCGTGAGTGCTCGGAGGGGCTCGGGGGCCCTTTATATAGCGTGACGAGGCGGCTCCGCGGCGGCAGAAGAAAAGCTCGTCGGCGACAACCGTTGCTGTAGTTGCAGGGCATCGTAGCGGTGACGAAAGCATGCCGACGAGCGGGGGGATAAGCATGAGCTATTCACAGGGGCAGCTGGCGTGCGCTGGTGGTTTGGGCGGCGCCGTCCGCGGCGGAATCCACTGCCGACGCCGGCGTGCCGCCAAGGGCGCGGCCAGCGACGCAGCAGGGTGCCAGAGTGATCGTGGAGCAGGGGGCGACTAGTGCGCGGCTCAGTGATGCAGAGGGACCAGGGTCGGGTCACGTCGAGCGCGGCAGTGCGGCGTGTCGGCGTAGTGCGCGCGCGTGCAAAACGTGCGCTCTGGGCGCGCCCAGAGCACGCGCGGCAGGTGCTCGACGGAATGCCAGCGTGGTCTAGAGCGCGAGGGTGGAGCTGGCAAAGCACAGATCGAGGGTAGGGGTGGCTAGGAGCTCAGTGGACAAGGTTGATAGGGCTGGGGTACAAGTCCACAATGCAAACCAGGGAGCTTGCCAAAAATGACTGTGCACACCAGGTGTTCGACAGAATGCCAGATGCACATAGGCAACTCCTGGAGTGGCCAAAAACTCCAGATCAGTGCCTCCTTAGACACAGGAGATGGTGGTAGGGTCAGTTTGGCAAAAACAGAAAGTTGATAGTGCAAGTTTTGCAAAACTCCAGTTTTGGGCAGAAAGAAAAGGGGTTTAGAACATGCACTTCAAAATCCCCAATGAGCCCAATCTCCTGGACTTAAGAGTTTGGTAGGGAGGGCTACAAGTAGGAGGAAGCTCAGGGTCACTAGAGCAAGGAAAAATATGGTTGCAGTACAAATCACCAAATTGGACCAGAATGCAAAAGAGGTTGATCCACTCAAATTTTTCAAAGAACATCATTGGGTTTTTGCTTGAAGATGAATTGTATGCATCCACTGTCATCTCCAAACACTTGGAAGCATTTTTGAATAAATATTTAAATGGGTTGCAGTGCAAAAGTGCCTACTGGACCAGATTGGAAAAATCGGTGTAGAGCTCAAAATCTCCAATGGCCAGAAGGTATCTTTGCATAAAAGTGATGTGGAAACATCACATGACATCCCCAAATTTTGGTGGAATTTTTAAAAGCATTTGTCAAGTGGTTGTAGTGCAAATAGGCCCCAAATGCAAAAGGAATCATTTTAAAGAAAGAAAGCTTTTTGAATAAATAAATCTTGCAACATTTGAATCCACTGATAAATAAAGGTTTTATTATGGAGAGAAATCAAGTCCAACAATACCCTTGAAGGTTTCTCCCACTAGAGGCAAAAATCCAAAATCACAAAAGGTAAAACTTGACAAATTGGAAAAGTTTTATTTCCTGGCAATATTTTAATAAACAAAATAAGTGTCACAGCCCCAGATCAGCCCTTGTTTGACTTTTGCTTGTTCCTCATGCATCATGTTTAAATTTTGCTTAAACTTGAAATAGGGGTGATCAATCCCTAGCACCCAAAAGAACTCAACTAGGTTCAACTTAAAAACATTTTCAATGAACCCAAATGCCCTTTAGAAAAGTTCATGATTTTCGATAAAGGTAAAAACCTCTGCCAAAAATGATAAACATATTTCTAGGTCATTTTTGGATTTTTGAATTAACTCATATTGTATTTGAATTGGGGCATTTAAATCCTATAAATATTTTAAATGCTCTAATAATTCTGAAACTAGTTGAGGGCTGTTGGAAATATTTTCAAAAGTGCCCACAATTTTTATCAGGATTTTACAAAATGAGTTAGTATTTTTACTAATTCAAAATAGATCAAATAAATAGAAAACAGAAACAATTAAAGGAAAGAGAGAGAAAGGAGTATTACCTGGCGCTTACCTGGACTGGGCCGGCCCACCTGGCCCATGCCAGTCACCACCCACCTTTGCCAGTAGGCAGAGGAGGGGGACAGCGCACCGCCGCCGAGCACGCGCCCGCGCCACCTCCTGCTTCCCCGGCCCCTCCTGGCGATGCTACGACGACGCCCCGAAGCTCCTCGCTCCTCTCCCTCACTCTCTGCTCTCTCCCTCGCCCTCTGTCTCTCTCCCCACAGCACCACCGAACGGAGCCGTCGCCACCGTCGCCGTTGCCGTGGCCACCGAGCCCCCCCTCGCCTAGCTAGGATATCCAGAGGAACCGCCATCGTCTCCTACGTCTCCTCAACGAAGGAAGCAAGCCCCGACGCCCGGAAGCGTCGCCATCGAGCTTGTCCCCGCCGCCTCTGGCCGGAGATCGCCGGTGTCGATTCGCCTCGACCAGAGCGTCCCCGAGCCCGCTGAGTCCTCCCCTGAGATCACTGTGAGCCCCTGAACCGTTTCCCCCTACTCCCAGGCTCGATTGCGAGCTTTAGCTAGACTAGCCACCGTGCCCGAAGCTCGTCGCCGCATGAGCTCGTCGCCGTCGTGGCTCCGGCGACCAAATGGCCCCGCGCGTGCGTCCGTTGCACTCGCGACGTTCCGTAGAGCAACTCTAGCGCGATAGCCCGTTTGTTTGCAAGCCGCAGCGCTAACCCCCGCACCCACCCGAGCTCCGGCGGCCGCCCAAGTGCTCGCCGCCGGCGAACCAGGCCACCCCGCGACCTTCTGACACCTCCCCTGGATGCGGAAGAGCGTGGGCTACCTCCTGGTGGTTCCCGCGCGTTCAACCGCCGTCTGTAGCTCAAGTCCGGCGAGTTGCCGCCGCAGTTTTTGTTGTCGCCGGCGAAACTCCGGCGAGGACCGACGTGGCGCAGTCATTAGCGCTAATCCCTGCCAGCTCAGCCGCCCTTAGCCACTGACAATGGGCCCCGCAGCAGGTCAAAGTACTAGTCAACGCGGGATTAGTGACTGTCTCACTGACCAGTGAACCCCACTGGTCAGGTTTGACCTGGAACGGGTCCGTTGACCTGCTGAGGTCAGCATGACCTAATGCTGACGCAGTTAATCATTTTCTGGTTTTGAAATAATTAAGAAAATTCCAGAAAATGCCCTAACTTCTAAAAATCATATAAAATCAACCGTAGCTCAGAATGAAATAATTTATATATGAAAAATGATCAGAAAAATGCAATCTATCCATCTGTATCATTTCCATGCATGTCAAACTAAGTTATACCTGCTGTATAGGTGAAAACATGATAATGCACTATTTGAATTCATAGTTTGAATTTGAATTTGAACCTTGAGTTCAAATCAACCCAAACCTTTCTGTTGCTAGTTACATTAGGCCAAATCACGTCATATTGCCATGTCATGATCATGCATCATATTGTGCATTGCATTGATTGTGTTCTTCTTTGTTTGCCGGTGATTGTCCCCTCTCGATAGCCGTGATTCCGACGATGAGTTCGATGACACCGATGAAGAACTATAATATCTTCAGAAGTGCCAGGCAAGCATAACCCCCTTGTTCATTCCGATACAATCCCACTCTCTCGCTCCTGCTCTCTTTTACTACATTAGGACAACAACGATTCAACTGTTACATGCTGCGGTAGTTGAACCCCTTATCCTCTGCATGACCTATCGTTGCCACAGTAATTAGATGAAACCCACTAGCATGAGTAGGAGTTGTTTGAGCCCTGATGTGCCTACTCATTCATGCTTGTTTGTCATGCCTGCTATTGCTTAGAGTTGTGTCAGGTCTGATTCATCGGGGATGAATTGGAAAGTTGAGAACATGTCCTACTGTGTGTGAGCTAAGTGTGTGAACACGATTTGGTAAAGGTAGCGGTGAGAGGCCATGTAGGAGTACATGGTGGGTTGTCCCATTGCAGCCGTCCTCAGGAACTGAGTTCTGTGTTTGTGATCCATGATACAGTTACTACCACGCATTGGGCCCGAAACCAATGGACCCTCTCGGCTTCTTAATCACCCTTGTCCTCTGTCCAGGAGTTGCAAGTAGTTTCTGGTGTTTGTAGTATGCTGGAGGCCGTGGGCAGCGCTGACCGGAGGGGTGGGCTGTGATGCGGTAGGCACGTGGCCCGGTGTACCGAGTCGCCCGTTTGGTGACCGGGAACCCTGCACACATCGTTCGGGGCCGTATGTGGAAACCTCGGCCGGACTCCCTGCGGATGGAACCTGGATAGGCGATAAACCTGGACTAGAGACTTGAGTGTTTAGGTAGGCTGTGGCCGACACCCTCGCTGGGCCTCCGCTTGAAGGTTGCCGAGTACATGTTGTGTAAACGGCGGTAAGTGGTGAGAGCGTGTGTGTCGAAGTACACCCCTGCAGGGTTAATATGATCTATTCGAATAGCCGTGTCCGTGGAAATGGACTTCTGGGTTGCCTATAACAGTTCATAGACAAGTGAAAGTGGATACTCTAAAATGCGCAAGATAAGCGTGAGTGCTATGGATGGCGTTCTCGTAGGGAGACGGGAGCGGATCCATAGTGGAGTATTGATATGGTGAATATGTGGACTCGTGTGCGCCACCTCAAAAGAGTTACTTGCTGTCGTAGTTAGGATAGCCACCGAGTCAAAGCTGGCTTGCTGCAGTTAAACTCCACCACCCCCTTTGTTGATACCGATGCATATGTAGATAGTTCTGATGTAAGTCTTGCTGGGTACATTTGTACTCACGTTTGCCTATTTGATGTTTTGCAGAGAGACGTCAGTCTCGCTAGTAGTTCCGTGTGGACTTCGACGTTTAGCTTGATACTTCAGCTACGATCTTGTGCCCTCAGCAGGATCTAGTAAATAGTCAGGCTTCTCAGACTTTTCATTTGTAGATGTCTGTACTCAGACATGTTAAGCTTCCGCATGTGCTTTGACTTGTATGCTCTGAATGTTGGGTCATGAGACCCATGTTTGTAATATCTGGCTCTTCGGAGCCTAATGAATAAATACTCTGAGTCGTAGAGTCTTGTTGTGATGCCATGTTGTATTTGCACATATCGAGCATATTGTGTGTATGATTGAAATGCTTGGTATGTGTGGGATTCGACAATCTAGTTGTTTATCCTTAGCAGCCTCTCTTATGGGGAAATGTAGTCTAGTGCCTCCTTGAGCCATAGTAGTCCGCTACAGCCCGGTTCACCGGAGTCCTGCTAGCCCAGCACTACTGCTCTGGACACTTGACTGGCCGGCATGTGTTTCATATCGTTCCTGTGTCTGTCCCCTCGGGGAAATGTCACGCGGTGACATCCGGAGTCCTGCCTAGCCTGCTACAGCCCGGGTTCCCGGAGTCCTGTTAGCCCAGTGCTACAGCCCGGACTCTCACGCTGCTGACCGACACGTTCGATGTTGATTCACGTATGCCTGTCCCCATACGTTAGTGCCGCTTTGGGTTCACGACTAGCCATGTCGGCCCGGGTTCTCTGTCATATGGATGCTAGCGACATTGTCATATACGCGAGCCAAAAGGCGCAAACGGTCCCGGGCCATGGTATGGCGACACCCGTGGGAGTACCGTGCGTGAGGCCGCAAAGTGATATGAGGTGTTACAGGCTAGATCGGCGTGACTTGGAATCGGGGCCCCGACAGCGTTGGTATCAGAGCCTGACTGCCTGTAGGATTACCAAGCCACACTGGTCGAAGTTGAGTCTAGAAATGCTTTAGTTATATAAGGGAATTGATTGTGGGAGGGAACGTAAGGCTCTTTTACTCCTTTACCTTATGCCCTTCTGATCTGAGTCACCCTCTTCTCTTCTACGGGGATTAAGAACTAGGCTTTCTCATCTTCTATCAGGATCACGTGTTACTAATCCGTAGACTCATAGGATTAATGGATTTAAGCCTCAGTTCAGTTTCTACCACTACAGTGTGTTGTTAGTTGGACTTGGAACCTAGATATGATGTTGTTGAGTGGTTATGCCACCATTTTGTAGGATGTCTCAAATCCTTTGAGCATTTATAGCCGTTATGCTGTCCGAGTCATCCCAGGTTTCTAAACAGTCTGATGCATTTGCAAATTACTTCCTCCCGTACCTGATGTCCTTCTGGGCCGGATTAAGCACACTAATCGGTCTGTTGAGGTACCCCGTTACCTCGTCGTGTATGTTGGAGTAATTATTATGACCCTAGGTGTCTTAGAGGACTACTTAGTAATCTAGCAATGCTTGCATTCCCAGTGTGATGATTCTGGCCACTATTCTCGAAAGCATCCCGTGATGCCATTTAGTTAGTAGGTATTCTATTCCCGGGTTTCTAAACTCGAGATTCACTCCACTTACCTCCTGTTGATAGTGTTTGCTCGTTCCTTTAGGATATTAGTAGCCTTTGTGATAGTCTTCGAGGTCCTTGGTATATCGTTCTTCCAAATACCATGAACCATTCTTGGCAGAAATTCTTTTAACCAAAAGATCACAACCAGGGCGCTCTTGAGGAGTACTCCATTCATATTGTGACTCTGCCAGTCCTTCCTCCTCTGCATGGGTTATCCGGAAGAAATATGTTGAATTTGTTCGACATACTAATTCATGCATCCACAACTCAGAAAAACATATGTTCCTTTGGGTTGTCCCTCTTTAGTTATTTTCTGGCCCTTGTCTATCAATTGATAGTCAGGAGTAATTGTGCATTTGTGTTATCAATGCCTATTATTCTTGTGGTCCGTCAAGCCATTCTATTCCGGAATGACTAGGAGAAACAAACTCCAGTACCTCGTCCATCTCTGGGATTGGGTCAAAGTAGTTGTATTCCGCAGATCAAATGCCTACCCAGCTTTTGTTCTGATCTACCTATGAGTATTACCCTCTTTATGTCAGGAATCTCATGAGGATTGCACCAACCCTTATGAATTCTTGTTATAGTGATACTCCTCGCCTTCATCGTTCATTCCTCGGTCTCCGTGTTATTATAACCGGAATACCGACAAGCGAGCTGTGATGTGTGAAATCTATACTCCTAGCAACTCCGTTGCTTGGTAGTTAAAGGACAATAATTTCATCCTTAGCGTGTTGGTTATTGAATCACCATCCTGAGGTTGATCGTGCTACCTAGTCCATATTCCCGGTGTACTTTTCGATCAATGAGTTAGGATAGTGTCAGTCCTTGCTTATTCGGTCATATCGTCTTGCCCTGAAAAGCAAGATTGTTCTCGACCTTACTAACATGTCGGTGGATCGTGGTTTTCCAAATATCTTCTTGGAAGTACCATCAGGTTGTCCCTGACCGATATGTTGATTTTGTGAACAAGTTGGTTTTCCAATAAACCACCCCTTCTCCAAGAATCTATGTTGGATACCCCTAAGCTAGTTGGTCAAGCTAAGCAACAACTTGGAGAGTTGGAAGATAAAAGCTTGCCTAGCTTAGTTCATTTTAAGGGATATCTTTTTGTGAGTGTGTTGAAGAAAGGTGATATCTTCATTGATTGATCCTCGTGATCAATTGTTGGATCTATTGTCTTACCCAAATCTTTGATTTGAGTATGGGCTATCATCAAGTCAAATCAGAACCAACGATGTTCATAATGTTGTCTTACTCGTGGTTGATCCCTCGAGCATACATCATTATATCTTTTGGGTCTGACCAATGCTATCACTTGTTCACATAATTATGGAATTCCATCTCCATGGAAACCTGGATGAATTGTTGTTAAGCCCATTGACAACATTCTCATCTTGTCCATGATTCATGTTGAACATCTAAGTTAGTGTTGGAAACTTTTGAAAGCATTTTTTTTGTGCTAGTTCATGAAGCCTATGTTTGGATGAAAGGAGTGACTTCCTCTAATTCATGTGCATTTGATGCAAGTTGCCGCCGTGAATTTGAGAAAGCATGTTTCTACCTCCTCTGGAATCGTCCCAAGTCAGTTATGCACGTGCGAAGTATTCCGTGTTCTGTTAGACTGATCATCTTCATTCGATATGAATTCTCTAGCACACCAAGCCACTGATTGATTTGTTCAAGGAGAAGGAGTTCCTTCATAAGAGCTAATCCGGACTTATGAAAGAACTTCGATATCCTCGTTGATGGTTCCCAACCAGAACTCGGTAGTGTTTTATTATAAGACTACCATGTGATCATGCTTGTCTGGGACAACGTTCTCACATGTTTGTAGCAGAACCAGCTCATGTTTTGGAGCTTACTACCGTAATCCATCTCCCGAGAATCTTGCAACGTCTTCTCGTCGATTTGTGTTGCAAACTTTAATTTTCTTTCTAGACTTGACGAGTCTGGAATATTCTGACACCAACCAGATCTAAATCTCGGGCAGACATGATGGTTGGAACATTCCCAAGAACTACAATATTGGTCTCTCGTTAATCGGTAAAGTGGATGTCGTGGCCAACACACCCAGCCGGAAGACCTATTATTGTAGTATCTTGATTAAGGAAGTTGGCCACCTCCCCATAAGGATTTCCTAGGACTTATTCCACTAGTTATTCCCTATGGATTCTTGTGCTCCTGAAGTCCGACCTTTTACTTGATGTTCTAGATACCAAACCACATCTAATGGGTTACGCTAGAACATCAAGGAGAACATTAGAAGCGGAGTGCTAAATGTCTCTCGGTCGATCATCCAGATTTTGCTCCCTTGGCTTCGCTAAGGTGAAATCTGAGAAAGTGTTGTCCTCCTTTGCACCTGCATCCTCCATCACCGTTCATCATGGTAGTATGTTGTGTTGCCAGGATCCTCGACACGGATGTTGGTAAAACCTTGATGAATATGGAAATGCTCAAGTTCCTGAGAGCACGCACAAGCTCTAGGTGTTATCATTGGCACTAACTGGAATTGCTCCCAGTTTCCTTCGGTTATGCTAAACCTTTCAAACAGTAGATTCACTCTCTACTGTTGAGCTTCTCCCTTGTTACTAAAATCATTCCAGCATTTGCATTATGTCCCCAGCTTGCACCGTCATTGTGCCGTCCTACTATGGACTACCCTTCTCAGTAATTACTGATCAAGATCATCTTCAAGTGGTCTTACCATAAGTCCCATTCATTTCCGGTGATAAGCAAATCACCCCTTGTGTTGTCTTCAACAAGGTATTCCACATCGTCCATTCTAGCCCGAGTGTGTCGTTCTCCCGAACTCCGCCAGACGATTGTTGTGATTGCCTTAGGCTGGCATAAAGAGTTTCAATGATATTTATATCAAAAGTAATTCCTTTTGCCACTTAAGGGAGTATTTCTACAAGTCACCTTCCCTAAGGTGCCGTTATGGAATCATGGCAATTATCTCCCCGCTACTTTAAAACCATGCACCATCTTATTCAGCGTGGAATTGTGCTTATCAACTTGAATCTTCGTTCTCTGTTTCACTTCATCCCTCTCTCGATGTATGTGTTGAGTCTCAGCTCAAGAGATACTCAACGTCGCATTCCGTGAGTTGATCGTGAGTTGCTCGATCTTTAAGGAGATCGATTTCTATAGAGTTTTCCCTTGTCGTCATCGTGTTGGATGAAGATCTCGAAAGCAAAGACGTCAACATTAATTGAAGCAACGGATCAACATCTTCACGAAGAGCAATTGGATAATGAAGATGGTGTTAGCTTGTACCCTCTGTCTTCTTACCTCACGTCTTGAATCTCGGGACGAGATTCTTGTTTAGTGGGGGTGAGCTGTCACAGCCCCAGATCAGCCCTTGTTTGACTTTTGCTTGTTCCTCATGCATCATGTTTAAATTTTGCTTAAACTTGAAATAGGGGTGATCAATCCCTAGCACCCAAAAGAACTCAACTAGGTTCAACTTAAAAACATTTTCAATGAACCCAAATGCCCTTTAGAAAAGTTCATGATTTTCGATAAAGGTAAAAACCTCTGCCAAAAATGATAAACATATTTCTAGGTCATTTTTGGATTTTTGAATTAACTCATATTGTATTTGAATTGGGGCATTTAAATCCTATAAATATTTTAAATGCTCTAATAATTCTGAAACTAGTTGAGGGCTGTTGGAAATATTTTCAAAAGTGCCCACAATTTTTATCAGGATTTTACAAAATGAGTTAGTATTTTTACTAATTCAAAATAGATCAAATAAATAGAAAACAGAAACAATTAAAGGAAAGAGAGAGAAAGGAGTATTACCTGGCGCTTACCTGGAATGGGCCGGCCCACCTGGCCCATGCCAGTCACCACCCACCTTTGCCAGTAGGCAGAGGAGGGGGACAGCGCACCGCCGCCAAGCACGCGCCCGCGCCACCTCCTGCTTCCCCGGCCCCTCCTGGCGATGCTACGACGACGCCCCGAAGCTCCTCGCTCCTCTCCCTCACTCTCTGCTCTCTCCCTCGCCCTCTGTCTCTCTCCCCACAGCACCACCGAACGGAGCCGTCGCCACCGTCGCCGTTGCCGTGGCCACCGAGCCCCCCCTCGCCTAGCTAGGATATCCAGAGGAACCGCCATCGTCTCCTACGTCTCCTCGACGAAGGAAGCAAGCCCCGACGCCCGGAAGCGTCGCCATCGAGCTTGTCCCCGCCGCCTCTGGCCGGAGATCGCCGGTGTCGATTCGCCTCGACTAGAGCGTCCCCGAGCCCGCTGAGTCCTCCCCTGAGATCACTGTGAGCCCCTGAACCGTTTCCCCCTACTCCCAGGCTCGATTGCGAGCTTTAGCTAGACTAGCCACCGTGCCCGAAGCTCGCCGCCGCATGAGGTCGTCGCCGTCGTGGCTCCGGCGACCAAATGGCCCCGCGCGTGCGTCCGTTGCACTCGCGACGTTCCGTAGAGCAACTCTAGCGCGATAGCCCGTTTGTTTGCAAGCCGCAGCGCTAACCCCCGCACCCACCCGAGCTCCGGCGGCCGCCCAAGTGCTCGCCGCCGGCGAACCAGGCCACCCCGCGACCTTCTGACACCTCCCCTGGATGCGGAAGAGCGTGGGCTACCTCCTGGTGGTTCCCGCGCGTTCAACCGCCGTCTGTAGCTCAAGTCCGGCGAGTTGCCGCCGCAGTTTTGGTTGTCGCCGGCGAAACTCCGGCGAGGACCGACGTGGCGCAGTCATTAGCGCTAATCCCTGCCAGCTCAGCCGCCCTTAGCCACTGACAATGGGCCCCGCAGCAGGTCAAAGTACTAGTCAACGCGGGATTAGTGACTGTCTCACTGACCAGTGAACCCCACTGGTCAGGTTTGACCTGGAACGGGTCCGTTGACCTGCTGAGGTCAGCATGACCTAATGCTGA
>NW_025228798.1:15123-15678 GCF_018294505.1 Triticum aestivum
GTGTAAACGGCGGTAAGTGGTGAGAGCGTGTGTGTCGAAGTACACCCCTGCAGGGTTAATATGATCTATTCGAATAGCCGTGTCCGTGGAAATGGACTTCTGGGTTGCCTATAACAGTTCATAGACAAGTGAAAGTGGATACTCTAAAATGCGCAAGATAAGCGTGAGTGCTATGGATGGCGTTCTCGTAGGGAGACGGGAGCGGATCCATAGTGGAGTATTGATATGGTGAATATGTGGACTCGTGTGCGCCACCTCAAAAGAGTTACTTGCTGTCGTAGTTAGGATAGCCACCGAGTCAAAGCTGGCTTGCTGCAGTTAAACTCCACCACCCCCTTTGTTGATACCGATGCATATGTAGATAGTTCTGATGTAAGTCTTGCTGGGTACATTTGTACTCACGTTTGCCTATTTGATGTTTTGCAGAGAGACGTCAGTCTCGCTAGTAGTTCCGTGTGGACTTCGACGTTTAGCTTGATACTTCAGCTACGATCTTGTGCCCTCAGCAGGATCTAGTAAATAGTCAGGCTTCTCAGACTTTTCATTTGTAGATGT
>NW_025228798.1:16936-22981 GCF_018294505.1 Triticum aestivum
TAGATGTTTGTACTCAGACATGTTAAGCTTCCGCATGTGCTTTGACTTGTATGCTCTGAATGTTGGGTCATGAGACCCATGTTTGTAATATCTGGCTCTTCGGAGCCTAATGAATAAATACTCTGAGTCGTAGAGTCTTGTTGTGATGCCATGTTGTATTTGCACATATCGAGCATATTGTGTGTATGATTGAAATGCTTGGTATGTGTGGGATTCGACAATCTAGTTGTTTATCCTTAGCAGCCTCTCTTATGGGGAAATGTAGTCTAGTGCCTCCTTGAGCCATAGTAGTCCGCTACAGCCCGGTTCACCGGAGTCCTGCTAGCCCAGCACTACTGCTCTGGACACTTGACTGGCCGGCATGTGTTTCATATCGTTCCTGTGTCTGTCCCCTCGGGGAAATGTCACGCGGTGACATCCGGAGTCCTGCCTAGCCTGCTACAGCCCGGGTTGCCGGAGTCCTGTTAGCCCAGTGCTACAGCCCGGACTCTCACGCTGCTGACCGACACGTTCGATGTTGATTCACGTATGCCTGTCCCCATACGTTAGTGCCGCTTTGGGTTCACGACTAGCCATGTCGGCCCGGGTTCTCTGTCATATGGATGCTAGCGACATTGTCATATACGCGAGCCAAAAGGCGCAAACAGTCCCGGGCCATGGTATGGCGACACCCGTGGGAGTACCGTGCGTGAGGCCGCAAAGTGATATGAGGTGTTACAGGCTAGATCGGTGTGACTTGGAATCGGGGCCCCGACAATAAGGCCAAAATTTTTGGGTGTCACAACACTACCCCCCTTAAGAAAAATCTCGTCCTCGAGATTTGTTAAAAGTTGTAACGATGATGCGCGAATAAAAGGTCTATGCCGGGAAAATGCATATATACGCAGCAATAACTCGGGGAAAAGAACTATCCTTGAAAATATGTTGCGAGACAAGAAATAATTAAAACAACACATGCTGTAACACTGCTCACAAAACAGGAACTAAAGAAAGTCGGATCCGTTGCATAAAGGATTTTACGAACATGCTGCAACACATAAATACAAGTACTGGGACAATAAATACATCGGAGGCGTTCACATGGAAAACGGTAAAGCGACAGGGTCCTGAGAAAACGCCTCTGGCACCGGGGCACACTCCTCTTCTATCGAGGGAAGCGTGTTGACCAGACGATGAATGCGCCCTTCTTGGTCAGGCCTCAGTGGTCTGCCAATGGCGATCCGAGGATTTAAATCAGCGAGGCTCTGGAGGTAACCCATTACTCGCTGAGTTAAACGCTCCTGAGCGATGACGTACTGGGCAAGGTTGGCCAGCACTGGATCTCTCTCAATGCGCCCACCGGGGAAAGATGCAACTTCTGCTGGTGCTGCACGACCCGGAAAATAATAGTACCCTCGCTCACTGGCATAGGGCACTGCGAATCGAAGGCGGGTGAGCGCCTCGTACGCAGCAGCTTCTATGGCCATCTGCGGAGTCGGCATGGATTTCCCCACGAAGGAGACTTCCGTGGGATCTTGGTTTGGGTATGCGGGAGGGATGTGCACCACTACCCAATATTTCGAGGTGGATGGAGTGATCCTCGATTTGAGCAACTCGTACTGGGGTGGACGGGTGGCGCTCATAGTACTGCAGGTAAAGTCCCACAATAATTTGACAAAGCTGCCGGGGGTTGCGTCTGGGGTTCTCAGATAAATGCTGGGGGTCAACATGGCAAGGAAAGGCTGTGAGTGCTGCGCACAAAGGTGAGGGGTGCTCGGCAAGGTCACGGAGTGGCCTTTATAAAGCACCCGGGGCTGGGATATCTACCGGGGTGAAGGGTAACTGACTGCCGATCCTGTACTCGGGTCAAAGCCACAGATATACACGTCACATAAATGGGACGCATTACTGCGGGAGCCGACGGGGTTGGACTAGGTAGCTGCGCCCGAGAAATAAAAAAAATGCAATTGTACGCCAACGTACACATGCATAGCTACTACTCCAAAAATAAGAGCGCTCAAACAGACAGCATGCAACAAAAGCGATACAAGGCCACACATTACAAAGCGTAGGAAAACTAAGGCTCGATACAACTTTGAGCGACTTAGTCTACTTCGTTAATGTCTAAGTGGGCTGGCCTTGCGGACGCCGATGCTTCTCCCCGGTTCTCACCGTCGGGATTTGCTGGTTGAGGCTGAGGTGCTGCAGGGTCGGGGAGATTGTGATGACCACCCCGGGGGTTGTTGGCCCAAATCCCGTTGGAATGGGTTTCCAAAAGGAGACGAAGCGCTTCTGGGGTCACCAAAGTGCTCTGGTTGAGGGCTGGCGCAGAACTCAAGGGATCGATCGGGTGTCCGAACAGCACGACTGGGTTGTCGGTGTCGGGCTCCGCTTCTCTCCTCGCCGGGGCTCGGCGAACCAGCTCTCCACGAGCTGCGATCAGATCCAGAGTGACCTGGTCGAACAGTAGCTCTAGTGCGCTTACATAGCGCACCAGATGCAACAGCGCAGGATCCGTCTCGTGGTCTCCATTGGCAACTTGGGGCGGCCTACCATACCCATCGCGACTGGGGTAGTAGTAGAATGAGCGACAGTTAACTCTGGGCGACAAGTGCCGGAGTTGAACTATTGCTTCTCGGGCTGCCAGTTGGATGGCTTGAGGCTCGAAGGGAGTTGTCCTCCCAGTGAACCTGTAGGGGCGTTCTGGCGACAGACCCCTACCGTAGATGTGCACAGTGGCCCAGTACTGACGGCTTTCACCGTACATGGGTCCTTGGTACATAACATACTCAGGGGGCTCCTCCAACGCATAGGCACGGCGGGTGAGGTTTGCGAGCACGGTCACAAAACCTCCAAGGTTGGTTGCTGTGGTCTCGTTGTGAACAATGGGGCCAGGCATCGTGGCTGGGTTTGGGGGAAAGAGGCTGTGCTGTGTCGTGGCTAGCGTGCCCTTTTTATAGGAAAAGGGGACGGAGTCTTCCTCCGCACGCTTGCGATAGAGACGGGTTGGATGTCGGTCACTGGCGCGTGATCGACGGGCTAGGTTGATAGGTTGGGCACCGTCCGCCGAAAAGGGCGTCGGGTCACTGTGGAGCTATCTTACGCGGGAAGCTTGACCGGGGTCAGGCTAAGGTCTGATGGTTTGGGATAACCTGGGTTTATTGACCTGGCTAAGATAGGATTAGCCAATGGTCAGCCTGGCTCTGATACCAAGTCTGTCACGACCGGATTTTTGGGATATAAATTCCCAGAAAAACGGCCTCTGTGCTCACCAGCCCCAGGATTACTGTTAGCTGATGAGGTACCAACTTGATACAAGAATTCCAAGCAAGGAACAAAATTATGTAGTACAAGACCATTTAGGCCTGGGAGTACAACACTTGGTTTCTAATGGTTGAGGGCGGAAGCGGTTGGAAACATCTGCGTCTATGGGACTCCATTTCCCACAAGAACAGCTGACCAGGATAACTCCTATCTTCGCGAGGCTGCACACGTCAACAGCGTAGGTTCCGAGGGTGTCACCGCGATGCATACCTCCATGCAAGGCAATCTGGCCAAGACAATAGCCAGGGACAAGCCAGTGAGTACGTTTGAATGTACTCGCAAACATTAAGAACACGAGTATAATATATCCAACATACTCCAGATTTAATAGACGATCATACATCCGTCACGAAAATATACGAGAAACCATGATGCACACATATGGATAAAAATATACCAAAATAAAATACTGGGTGCCAAACGAGTGTCTGAATGACTACTCGAGCGGAAACTGCGGAATAGTAATGCTGGTGCCAAACGAGTGTCTGAATGACTCCTCGAGCGGAAAATGCAGAATAGTAATACTGGTGCCAAACGAGTGTCTGAATGACTCCTCGAGCGGAAAAATGCAGAAATAATAATACTGGTGCCAAACGAGTGTCTGAATGACTCCTCGAGCGGAAAATGCAGAAATAATAATGCCGCAGTCGGGCGTCGGGGCGACACCACATAAAGGGCTTATAAGAGAATAATCACAGTGAATATCCAGGAGGTAGAACCGTCCCAGGGATTCTCAATAATATACATAATATAAATGGTTAGTCCATAATAATAAAGATCATAACCCAAAGGTGCCATAATCATAAACAAAATTTAGTACAGTCGTTTCTCCATCCGAAAACCGATAATTCAGTCAAGTCGTATCTCCATCCGAATACCGTTACTGAGCTCTAGTTAAACCGTTCTCCATCCGAATACCGTTACAGAGTTCTAGTTAAATCGTTCT
Organism: Triticum aestivum; assembly: GCF_018294505.1. Taxonomy (NCBI): domain Eukaryota; kingdom Viridiplantae; phylum Streptophyta; class Magnoliopsida; order Poales; family Poaceae; genus Triticum; species Triticum aestivum. The sequence goes on from NW_025228798.1 coordinate 21,186, forward strand.
CCCTCCGAATACCGTTATCAAGATTTAACCCAGACTGTGGTCCCTACTCAAGCACATGACTATCCAACAGGATGTATCCTCTGCAGAGGGAGTACCATTTTCCACGAGTAACGGGATTACTCAGTCCCTCGAGACTAATTCCGTCTACGGTCTTTTGATTGAAAACATGCCTGACCTGCACACACCAGCTTAACTCACCAGTGCCTGGAATCACCCACGACACCTGCCAAGCAAAACTCTAAGTGGGGAGGCTACAACCTCGAGTAGCATGGGATCACAATATTTATACCACGCGCAAACTAGGGGAGCAACCCCCCTCGGCTCCAACCGGAAACACCCATGCCCCCGGACCGAATGACAGGCTTTAATCCGTGGCCACGGGACCTTCATCACGGCCTCTCTGTACGGTGTGTGCTTTGGAAAGGGGTTGACAACCTACTGAACCATACCCTGTCCCCTGTAGGGACAAGTGGTGGTACCGACAAAGAAGGAAGCTATTGAACAAGACTCGGTCTACAACCGACTCAGGTGATCCAAGTATCCACCAACAATATTACCACTAGTGAAATAAATCACCACTCCTCGAGCCTCACCATGCTATGCCGGGCATACTCGTCCCAACGAGGGATTAGGGACAAGCTCGTGTCTACCCAAGACCACGACTTTCCCGCTTCCTACCGGTGTGCAAGAGAAGCTCACGAGGGCGATCCAAATCCTTAGGGTATCCATTGCTGGCCACAAACAACTCCAAAGTGCACTCATGCACGAGACTACATCGATACATAAACTGTCACATATACTCCAAGTCAAAAGGTGCTGTGATCGCATCAAAACACGACAACAAATATTATGCCAGAGTTCAGAAATGCTTGCCTTCAAGAGTATGCAAAGGATGCACTTATTGGAAGCTTTCTTCTTCCTCCAAAAATTCCTATTTTGCAAAATACACAAATACAAATATTTCAAACACAGTACCAAAACTTATCTCAAATATTTTTGAAATAAATCTTAAAAAAAGTAGATAAAATTTGAGAGAGGTAGGAAAAAGAATCAACTCATTTGGATTTTTATTTTAAAAGTTATAGCCAGTCAAAGTTTGGTCAACTCTGTTTTTAAATAAAACCAGAAAAAAGGAAAACGTTTCAGCAGAAATACGCTTTCGCAGCAGAGGAAACGCACTAGGGGGTTTGCGCCTCCACTTAAACAGAGAGAGGGTGCTGCGCGGGTCACTGACAGTGGGTCCAGAGGGCCCACTGGTCAGGTTTGACCGTTCTCCCTCTCCCTCCTTTTTCTGCGCCCGAACGGTGGCGGGGCTCCGGCGATCACCGGCGACGAACGGCGGCTCCTCGAGGGCATCCAAGGGCGGGGATGGGACGGCAAGACCGAGGCGGTCCTCCGGGTGGTCGTTGGGTCGGCGGAGGTGGAAGGAATCGCTGGCGGCAAGCTCCGCGGCGGAGGGAGGCTACGGTGGTGAAGTGACTATGTTGCTCCGGTGGCCTCCGACCGAAGCTGGGTAGCTGGGCAGCTCCGCAAGACTACGGGGAGGTTCTTGGTGGCGCTGGATTGGCAAAAGGGTGGCCGGCGGCGACGAATCGTGCTGGGGCTTGGCGGCGGCCGAGCTGGCCGGAGTTGGGGGAAACGGTCCTCTCCGGTCGATCTACTGCGCGGGGAGCTCTATGGGGGAAGTCTGAAGTCGCGTGAGTGCTCGGAGGGGCTCGGGGGCCCTTTATATAGCGTGACGAGGCGGCTCCGCGGCGGCAGAAGATAAGCTCGTCGGCGACAGCCGTTGCTGTAGT
>NW_025228798.1:23229-24869 GCF_018294505.1 Triticum aestivum
GTTTGGGCGGCGCCGTCCGTGGCGGAATCCACTGCCGACGCCGGCGTGCTGCCAAGGGCGCGGCCAGCGGCGCAGCAGGGTGCCAGAGTGATCGTGGAGCAGGGGGCGACTAGTGCGCGGCTCAGCGATGCAGAGGGACCAGGGTCGGGTCACGTCGAGCGCGGCAGTGCGGCGTGTCGGCGTAGTGCGCGCGCGTGCAAAACGTGCGCTCTGGGCGCGCCCAGAGCATGCACGGCAGGTGCTCGACGGAATGCCAGCGTGGTCTAGAGCGCGAGGGTGGAGCTGGCAAAGGACAGATCGAGGGTAGGGGTGGCTGGGAGCTCAGTGGACAAGGTTGATAGGGCTGGGGTACAAGTCCACAATGCAAACCAGGGAGCTTTCCAAAAATGACTGTGCACACCAGGTGTTCGACAGAATGCCAGATGCACATAGGCAACTCCTGGAGTGGCCAAAAACTCCAGATCAGTGCCTCCTTAGACACAGGAGATGGTCGTAGGGTCAGTTTGGCAAAAACAGAAAGTTGATAGTGCAAGTTTTGCAAAACTCCAGTTTTGGCCAGAAAGAAAAGGGGTTTATAACATGCACTTCAAAATCCCCAATGAGCCCAATCTCCTGGACTTAAGAGTTTCGTAGGGAGGGCTACAAGTAGGAGGAAGCTCAGGGTCACTAGAGCAAGGAAAAATATGGTTGCAGTACAAATCAAAAAATTGGACCAGAATGCAAAAGAGGTTGATCCACTCAAATTTTTCAAAGAACATCATTGGGTTTTTGCTTGAAGATGAATTGTATGCATCCACTGTCATCTCCAAACACTTGGAAGAATTTTTGAAGAAATATTTAAATGGGTTGCAGTGCAAAAGTGCCTACTGGACCAGATTGGAAAAATTGGTTTAGAGCTCAAAATCTCCAATGGCCAGAAGGTATCTTTGCATAAAAGTGATGTGGAAACATCACATGACATCCGCAAATTTTGGTGGAATTTTTAAAAGCATTTGTCAAGTGGTTGTAGTGCAGATAGGCCCCAAATGCAAAAGGAATCATTTTAAAGAAAGAAAGCTTTTTGAATAAATAAATCTTGCAACATTTGAATCCACTGATAAATAAAGGTTTTATTATGGAGAGAAATCAAGTCCAACAATACCCTTGAAGGTTTCTCCCACTAGAGGCAAAAATCCAAAATCACAAAAGGTAAAACTTGACAAATTGGAAAAGTTTTATTTCCTGGCAATATTTTAATAAACAAAACAAGGCAAAAAAATTTGGGTGTCACAAGTTTTCGCCGTGACCCTCCCTACTCTTTTGCACATACTATGCGGGTGAAATGATGATACCATGCCAAGTTCCAACATTTTCAGAGTTCATTTTGTAGTGATTTTTAATTTCATCGTCATTTAGCTCTCTAAACAAATCGGTAAATGACTGAAAAACAGCAAATGATGTCAGAACGTGTTGGAAATTGATGTCGTCGCTTTGAATGATGCATCCTGAACGCAAAAATAGGCTGGAGTTCAAATAAGTTTGAAAAACATTGAAGTGCCCGTGTAACAGATGAGTTCTCGTTCGAAACCCTGATACTCCGAAAGAGATTGTCCAGTTTGTACACGAGGTGCGTCCAGTTTTCACCGTGACCCTCTCTACTC
>NW_025228798.1:28718-29778 GCF_018294505.1 Triticum aestivum
TTCAAATAAGTTTAAAAAACATTGAAGTGCCCATGTAACAGATGAGTTCTCGTCCGGAAAGCCTGATACTCCCAAAGAGATTGTCCTGTTTGTACACGAGGTGCGTCCAGTTTGTGCCGTGACCCTCTCTACTCTTTTGCACATGCTATGCCGGTGAAATGATGATACCATGCCAAGTTCCAACATTTTCAGAGTTCATTTTGTAGTGATTTTCAATTTCATCGTCATTTAGCTATCTAAACAAATCGGTAAATGACTGAAAAACAGCAAATGATGTCAGAACGTGTTGGAAATTGATGACGTCACTTTGAATGATGCATACTGAACGCAAAAATAGGCTGGAGTTCAAATAAGTTCAAAAAACATTTAAGTGCCTTTGTAACAGATGAGTTCTCGTCCGAAACCCTGATACTCCGAAAGTGATTGTCCAGTTTGTACACCAGGTGCGTCCAGTTTTCGCCGTGACCCCCCTCTACTATTTTGCACATGCTATGCGGGTGAAATGATGATACCATGCCAAGTTACAACATTTTCAGAGTTCATTTTGTAGTGATTTTCAATTTCACCGTCATTTAGCTATCTAAACAAATCGGTAAATGACTGAAAAACAGCAAATGATGTCAGAACGTGTTGGAAATTGATGACGTCGCTTTGAATGATGCATACTGAACGCAAAAATAGACTGGAGTTCAAATAAGTTTAAAAAACATTGAAGTGCCCGTGTAACAGATGAGTTCTCGTCCGAAAACCCTGATACTCCGAAAGAGATTGTCCAGTTTGTACACGAGGTGCGTCCAGTTTGCGCCGTGACCCTCTCTACTCTTTTGCACATGCTATGCGGGTGAAATGATGATACCATGCCAAGTTCCAACATTTTCAGAGTTCATTTTGTAGTGATTTTCAATTTCACCGTCATTTAGCTATCTAAACAAATCGGTAAATGACTGAAAAATAGCAAATGATGTCAGAACGTGTTGGAAATTGATGACGTCGCTTTGAATGATGCATACTGAACGCAAAAATAGGCTGGAGTTCAAATAAGTTTAAAAAACATTGAAGT
>NW_025228798.1:30109-30694 GCF_018294505.1 Triticum aestivum
GGCTGGAGTTCAAATAAGTTTAAAAACATTGAAGTGCCCGTGTAATAGATGAGTTCTCGTCTGAAACCCTGATACTCCGAAAGAGATTGTCCAGATTGTACACGAGGAGCGTCCAGTTTTCGCCGTGACCCTCTCTACTCTTTTGCACATGCTATGCGGGTGAAATTATGATACCATGCCAAGTTCCAACATTTTCAGAGTTCATTTTGTAGTGATTTTCAATTTCACCGTCATTTAGTTCTCTAAACAAATCGGTAAATGACTGAAAACAGCAAATGATGTCAGAACGTGTTGGAAATTGATGACGTCGCTTTGAATGATGCATACTGAACGCAAAAATAGGCTAGAGTTCAAATAAGTTTAAAAAACATTGAAGTGCCCGTGTAACAGATGAGTTCTCGTCCGAAACCCTGATACTCTGAAAGAGATTGTCCAGTTTGTACACGAGGTGCATCCTCTACTCTTTTGCATATGCTATGCGGGTGAAATTATGATACCATGCCAAGTTTCAACATTTTCGGAGTTCATTTTGTAGTGATTTTCAATTTCACCGTCGTTTAGCTCTCTAAACAAATCGGTAAAAGA
>NW_025228798.1:30704-31007 GCF_018294505.1 Triticum aestivum
TGAAGTGCCCGTGTAACAGATGAGTTCTCGTCTGAAACCCTGATACTCCGAAAGAGATTGTCCAGATTGTACACGAGGAGCGTCCAGTTTTCGCCGTGACCCTCTCTACTCTTTAGCACATGCAATGCGGGTGAAACGATGATACCATGCCAAGTTCAAACATTTTCAGAGTTCATTTTGTAGTGATTTTCAATTTCACCGTCATTTAGCTCTCTAAACAAATCGGTAAATGACTGAAAAACAGCAAATGATGTCAGAACGTGTTGGAAATTGATGACGTCGCTTTGAATGATGCATACTGAA
>NW_025228798.1:31017-31900 GCF_018294505.1 Triticum aestivum
GTTCTCGTCCGAAACCCTGATACTCTGAAAGAGATTGTCCAGTTTGTACACGAGGTGCATCCTCTACTCTTTTGCATATGCTATGCGGGTGAAATTATGATACCATGCCAAGTTTCAACATTTTCGGAGTTCATTTTGTAGTGATTTTCAATTTCACCGTCGTTTAGCTCTCTAAACAAATCGGTAAAAGACTGAAAAACAGCAAATGATGTCAGAACCTGTTGGAAATTGATGACGTCGCTTTGAATGATGCATACTGAACGCAAAAATAGGCTGGACTTCAAATAAGTTTAAAAAACATTGAAGTGCCCGTGTAACAGATGAGTTCTCGTCTGAAACCCTGATACTCCGAAAGAGATTGTCCAGATTGTACACGAGGAGCGTCCAGTTTTCGCCGTGACCCTCTCTACTCTTTAGCACATGCAATGCGGGTGAAACGATGATACCATGCCAAGTTCAAACATTTTCAGAGTTCATTTTGTAGTGATTTTAAATTTCACCGTCATTTAGCTCTCTAAACAAATCGGTAAAAGACTGAAAAACAGCAAATGATTCAGAACGTGTTCGAAATTGATGACGTCGCTTTGAATGATGCATACTGAATGCAAAAATAGGCTGGAGTTCAAATAAGTTTAAAAACATTGAAGTGCCCGTGTAATAGATGAGTTCTCGTCTGAAACCCTGATACTCCGAAAGAGATTGTCCAGATTGTACACGAGGAGCGTCCAGTTTTCGCCGTGACCCTCTCCACTCTTTTGCACATGCTATGTGGGTGAAATGATGATACCATGCCAAGTTCCAACATTTTCAGAGTTCATTTTGTAGTGATTTTCAATTTCACCGTCATTTAGCTCTCTAAACAAATCGGTAAATGACTGAAAAA
>NW_025228798.1:31910-32791 GCF_018294505.1 Triticum aestivum
TGAAGTGCCCGTGTAACAGATGAGTTCTCGTCTGAAACCCTGATACTCCGAAAGAGATTGTCCAGATTGTACACGAGGAGCGTCCAGTTTTCGCCGTGACCCTCTCTACTCTTTAGCACATGCAATGCGGGTGAAACGATGATACCATGCCAAGTTCAAACATTTTCAGAGTTCATTTTGTAGTGATTTTCAATTTCACCGTCATTTAGCTCTCTAAACAAATCGGTAAATGACTGAAAAACAGCAAATGATGTCAGAACGTGTTGGAAATTGATGACGTCGCTTTGAATGATGCATACTGAATGCAAAAATAGGCTAGAGTTCAAATAGGTTTAAAAAACATTGAAGTGCCCGTGTAACAGATGAGTTCTCGTCCGAAACCCTGATACTCCGAAAGAGATTGTCCAGTTTGTACACGAGGTGCATCCAGTTTTCGCCGTGACCCTCTCTACTCTTTTGCACATGCAATGCGGGTGAATCGATGATACCATGCCAAGTTCCAACATTTTCAGAGTTCATTTTCTAGTGATTTTCAATTTCACCGTCATTTAGCTCTCTAGACAAATCGGTAAATGACTGCAAAACAGCAAATGATGTCAGAACGTGTTGGAAATTGATGACGTCACTTTGAATGATGCATACTGAACGCAAAAATAGGCTGGAGTGCAAATAAGTTCAAAAACATTGAAGTGCCCGTGTAATAAATGAGTTCTCGTCTGAAACCCTGATACTCTGAAAGAGACTGTCCAGTTTGTACACGAGGTGCGCCCAGTTTTCGCCGTGACCCTCTCTACACTTTTGCACATGCTATGCGGGTGAAATGATGATACCATTCCAAGTTCCAACATTTTCAGAGTTCATTTTGTAGTGATTTTCAATTT
>NW_025228798.1:32801-33861 GCF_018294505.1 Triticum aestivum
TTCAAATAAGTTTAAAAAACATTGAAGTGCCCATGTAACAGATGAGTTCTCGTCCGGAAAGCCTGATACTCCCAAAGAGATTGTCCTGTTTGTACACGAGGTGCGTCCAGTTTGTGCCGTGACCCTCTCTACTCTTTTGCACATGCTATGCCGGTGAAATGATGATACCATGCCAAGTTCCAACATTTTCAGAGTTCATTTTGTAGTGATTTTCAATTTCATCGTCATTTAGCTATCTAAACAAATCGGTAAATGACTGAAAAACAGCAAATGATGTCAGAACGTGTTGGAAATTGATGACGTCACTTTGAATGATGCATACTGAACGCAAAAATAGGCTGGAGTTCAAATAAGTTCAAAAAACATTTAAGTGCCTTTGTAACAGATGAGTTCTCGTCCGAAACCCTGATACTCCGAAAGTGATTGTCCAGTTTGTACACCAGGTGCGTCCAGTTTTCGCCGTGACCCCCCTCTACTATTTTGCACATGCTATGCGGGTGAAATGATGATACCATGCCAAGTTACAACATTTTCAGAGTTCATTTTGTAGTGATTTTCAATTTCACCGTCATTTAGCTATCTAAACAAATCGGTAAATGACTGAAAAACAGCAAATGATGTCAGAACGTGTTGGAAATTGATGACGTCGCTTTGAATGATGCATACTGAACGCAAAAATAGACTGGAGTTCAAATAAGTTTAAAAAACATTGAAGTGCCCGTGTAACAGATGAGTTCTCGTCCGAAAACCCTGATACTCCGAAAGAGATTGTCCAGTTTGTACACGAGGTGCGTCCAGTTTGCGCCGTGACCCTCTCTACTCTTTTGCACATGCTATGCGGGTGAAATGATGATACCATGCCAAGTTCCAACATTTTCAGAGTTCATTTTGTAGTGATTTTCAATTTCACCGTCATTTAGCTATCTAAACAAATCGGTAAATGACTGAAAAATAGCAAATGATGTCAGAACGTGTTGGAAATTGATGACGTCGCTTTGAATGATGCATACTGAACGCAAAAATAGGCTGGAGTTCAAATAAGTTTAAAAAACATTGAAGT
>NW_025228798.1:33871-34456 GCF_018294505.1 Triticum aestivum
GGCTGGAGTTCAAATAAGTTTAAAAACATTGAAGTGCCCGTGTAATAGATGAGTTCTCGTCTGAAACCCTGATACTCCGAAAGAGATTGTCCAGATTGTACACGAGGAGCGTCCAGTTTTCGCCGTGACCCTCTCTACTCTTTTGCACATGCTATGCGGGTGAAATTATGATACCATGCCAAGTTCCAACATTTTCAGAGTTCATTTTGTAGTGATTTTCAATTTCACCGTCATTTAGTTCTCTAAACAAATCGGTAAATGACTGAAAACAGCAAATGATGTCAGAACGTGTTGGAAATTGATGACGTCGCTTTGAATGATGCATACTGAACGCAAAAATAGGCTAGAGTTCAAATAAGTTTAAAAAACATTGAAGTGCCCGTGTAACAGATGAGTTCTCGTCCGAAACCCTGATACTCTGAAAGAGATTGTCCAGTTTGTACACGAGGTGCATCCTCTACTCTTTTGCATATGCTATGCGGGTGAAATTATGATACCATGCCAAGTTTCAACATTTTCGGAGTTCATTTTGTAGTGATTTTCAATTTCACCGTCGTTTAGCTCTCTAAACAAATCGGTAAAAGA
>NW_025228798.1:34466-34769 GCF_018294505.1 Triticum aestivum
TGAAGTGCCCGTGTAACAGATGAGTTCTCGTCTGAAACCCTGATACTCCGAAAGAGATTGTCCAGATTGTACACGAGGAGCGTCCAGTTTTCGCCGTGACCCTCTCTACTCTTTAGCACATGCAATGCGGGTGAAACGATGATACCATGCCAAGTTCAAACATTTTCAGAGTTCATTTTGTAGTGATTTTCAATTTCACCGTCATTTAGCTCTCTAAACAAATCGGTAAATGACTGAAAAACAGCAAATGATGTCAGAACGTGTTGGAAATTGATGACGTCGCTTTGAATGATGCATACTGAA
>NW_025228798.1:34779-36129 GCF_018294505.1 Triticum aestivum
GTTCTCGTCCGAAACCCTGATACTCTGAAAGAGATTGTCCAGTTTGTACACGAGGTGCATCCTCTACTCTTTTGCATATGCTATGCGGGTGAAATTATGATACCATGCCAAGTTTCAACATTTTCGGAGTTCATTTTGTAGTGATTTTCAATTTCACCGTCGTTTAGCTCTCTAAACAAATCGGTAAAAGACTGAAAAACAGCAAATGATGTCAGAACCTGTTGGAAATTGATGACGTCGCTTTGAATGATGCATACTGAACGCAAAAATAGGCTGGACTTCAAATAAGTTTAAAAAACATTGAAGTGCCCGTGTAACAGATGAGTTCTCGTCTGAAACCCTGATACTCCGAAAGAGATTGTCCAGATTGTACACGAGGAGCGTCCAGTTTTCGCCGTGACCCTCTCTACTCTTTAGCACATGCAATGCGGGTGAAACGATGATACCATGCCAAGTTCAAACATTTTCAGAGTTCATTTTGTAGTGATTTTCAATTTCACCGTCATTTAGCTCTCTAAACAAATCGGTAAATGACTGAAAAACAGCAAATGATGTCAGAACGTGTTGGAAATTGATGACGTCGCTTTGAATGATGCATACTGAACGCAAAAATAGGCTAGAGTTCAAATAGGTTTAAAAAACATTGAAGTGCCCGTGTAACAGATGAGTTCTCGTCCGAAACCCTGATACTCCGAAAGAGATTGTCCAGTTTGTACACGAGGTGCATCCAGTTTTCGCCGTGACCCTCTCTACTCTTTTGCACATGCAATGCGGGTGAAACGATGATACCATGCCAAGTTCCAACATTTTCAGAGTTCATTTTCTAGTGATTTTCAATTTCACCGTCATTTAGCTCTCTAGACAAATCGGTAAATGACTGCAAAACAGCAAATGATGTCAGAACGTGTTGGAAATTGATGACGTCACTTTGAATGATGCATACTGAACGCAAAAATAGGCTGGAGTGCAAATAAGTTCAAAAATATTGAAGTGCCCGTGTAATAAATGAGTTCTCGTCCGAAACCCTGATACTCTGAAAGAGACTGTCAAGTTTGTACACGAGGTGCGCCCAGTTTTCGCCGTGACCCTCTCTACTCTTTTGCACATGCTATGCAGGTGAAATGATGATACCATTCCAAGTTCCAACATTTTCAGAGTTCATTTTGTAGTGATTTTCAATTTCACCGTCATTTAGCTCTATAAACAAATCGGTAAAAGACTGAAAAACAGCAAATGATGTCAGAACGTGTTGGAAATTGATGACGTCACTTTGAATGATGCATACTGAATGCAAAAATAGGCTGGAGTTCAAATAAGTTCAAAAACATTGAAGTGCCCGTGTAATAAATG
>NW_025228798.1:36139-36736 GCF_018294505.1 Triticum aestivum
TGCTATGCGGGTGAAATGATGATACCATTCCAAGTTCCAACATTTTCAGAGTTCATTTTGTAGTGATTTTCAATTTCACCGTCATTTAGCTCTCTAAACAAATCGGTAAAAGACTGAAAAACAGCAAATGATGTCAGAACGTGTTGGAAATAGATGACGTCACTTTGAATGATGCATACTGAATGCAAAAATAGGCTGGAGTTCAAATAAGTTTAAAAACATTGAAGTCCCGTGTAATAGATGAGTTCTCGTCTGAAACCCTTATACTCCGAAAGAGATTGTCCAGATTGTACACGAGGAGCGTCCAGTTTTCGCCGTGACCCTCTCCACTCTTTTGCACATGCTATGCGGGTGAAATGATGATACCATGCCAAGTTCCAACATTTTCAGAGTTCATTTTGTAGTGATTTTCAATTTCACCGTCATTTAGCTCTCTAAACAAATCGGTAAATGACTGAAAAACAGCAAATGATGTCAGAACGTGTTGGAAATTGATGACGTCGCTTTGAATGATGCATACTGAACGCAAAAATAGGCTAGAGTTCAAATAAGTTTAAAAAACATTGAAGTGCCCGTGTAACAGATGAGTTCTCGTCC
>NW_025228799.1:0-36710 GCF_018294505.1 Triticum aestivum
ATGGAGATGATGCCATGCGCAAGGGGAACAAGAACGGAGTTACAAGTGATGATTTCAGGACTTTGAAGCCACCATAATGGGTGCATGAAGCCTTGGACGAAATATACAAGATGCCACTTCATAAATTTCGTCCCGAGGCTATTATAGGTGCTGCGTCACCTTTTTATTGGGCCAGGCCCATGTAATTTCGAAATACATAAGTATAGGCTATTTTTAGAGTCCGTATGTGTGGGGAAACAAGAGATAGGGTTGATTTCGGACCCCTCCACCAAGGGCCACGAAATTCCCCCTCTCTTCCTCCATATATACAGCCCTTAGGGCACCGTTTAGACTTTGGGTTTTGTTTAGATTAAAAGTTCGCCATAGCTGCAACTTCGCGTACTTCGTTTGTGTTCAACGACCAGACAAAGGCGTCACAGAACCCCACCTTGATCAATAAAGCTTTCATCTTATATTCGCAATATCCAGATTGCAATCTTAGGTTCTTGCTTGTTCTTCGTTCGCTCGCAGGAAACAGACCCTCGTGGTCAGGTTGATCGTGCTCCGGCATGGTCAATAACCTCTCGGAGTTGGTTTAGCGATTGCTAAGGCGCGACGTCCTCGCACGTTCGTAGTCGGATCGTCAAAGTCGACTTCCACCAAAGCGATATCCATCATCTCATCGAAAGACGGGACACCTTTGCCTCTATTAAGTGGTATCAGATTTCCAGGTTGCTCGGTGAGATTTTACAGTTTTTCGTAGTTTAGATCGAGTCTGTTCTTCATACCTATAGTCCACGAAAAAGTCAAAAAAAATTAGGGTTAGTTCATCCCATCCGAACCAATCTGAGCCTTGCATAATCTTTTCTGTATTTGCTTTGTTGAATTTGCGGTTGCATCGTCGTGTCCAGTTGCAGGTCTTAGCGTCTAGTCTTTTAGAGTTTCGAGTTCTGTTCACAGGTTGTCACGTCGCCGCTGCCATATATCACCATCGCATCATCATCATCGCTGTTGCCATATACCACCACCACATATTCACCGCCAATCCGAATCCATATACGCCACCACATATCCGCCGCCATCACGCCAATCCGAGTTCACCTGCAACATATATCCGCCACCTGTCCGTGTTCCACCAGATTCATCTCCGCCACCAGTCCGAGTTCCACCAGATTCATCTCCGCCACCAGTCCTAGTCCGAGTCCGGTAATTGTTGCATTGTTCTCGATTTCCAGATCACGCGACACTCCGAGTCGTGACAGAGAAGGACTCCCCAACTTCCGAGCCATCTGCAGAAGAAAAATAGTTCCAATTTCAAAAAAAAAACTAAGTCTGGAAAATTCTGGCTAGGCAGTTTTTAGACCATTTGTAGACTTTTTCGAAAAAAATTTGTTGCGGAGCAAAAAAAAAAGAGGAAAAAAAGTGCCAAAAAAAAGAGAAAAAAAATTCAGAGTGTGCTCCTCCCTTGTTTACGTGCCGCGCCGTGATTTTGTTGGTGTTCTAGGCTCGCGTCTCTAGCATAGTCTAGCCTAGGACCGGCACAGTACCGTCGTTGAGCGTTTATTCAACTTTGCATCTCTGAATTGATTATTGCTGACCCTTTTTGCTACCATATTATAAGCCTTCCCAGCTCCACATACATCTACGTCGTGCGTTTGACTCTCCCTGGTAATCGCTCTATCCAAGCTTTGAGAGTTTTGACTACAACGGTTGCCGATTACCGCCTGCTGCTGGGTAAGAACTGGTAAGAATTTGAGTTTTGCTTGACGGGTTTGTGACACCCACCACCACCACTAGTTCGTAGTCTGTAGGATCATATTCTTGTGTGTTTCTATTGCTGCTAACCATGCCAGGATCACAAGCCGACGAGATTGACTGGGAGAATTTATCGAACAAGGAGCTTCAAGATAAGTTTCAGCAAATGATGACTGAACAGGTGCAAGATGTGCTGAACAATTTTGAAGAGGCCATGGAGAAGATCACTGTCCTTGAGAAGACGTTCGAAACAAAGCTCGATAACAAGTTTAATGAATTGCTCGCGCGTCTTCCACCACCACCACCCGCTGCACCTAACGCACCTCTCCAACAACGACAACAACGACTACCTCCACGTCGCGAAACAGACCTCCGCCGAGCAAGCCGTGTTCCTCTTGCGTTTGGCCAAACTGTTGGTGCTGCTGTTGATACTTCTGTGGCTCCTGCTGCTGATGCGGAGGAGGATGATTATGTGGGAGATTATGAGGATGAGGTTGATCAAAATCAGCACTACGTGCAGCCACCTGTACCACCACCAGCAGGTCGACCTCAGGTATATATTCGTAATGGTAGGCCTGCACCACCACCTCAGGTACGAGATGATGTCCATATTCCTAAGCTGAAATTGAATATTCCACCATTTGAGGGTAGATATGTTCCTGATATATATCTTACTTGGGAGTTAGAAACTGAACAACGATTTACATGTTTACAATATCCTGAGGAGAGACGAGTTGCTGCTGCTGTTTGTGCTTTCACTAGTTTTGCATGTGTATGGTGGTCTGAACATTGTAGATTATATCCTATTCCAACTACTTGGGCTGCTTTGAAAACTGCTATGCGTACGCGTTGGGTTCCACCATATTATCAACGTGAATTGCTTCAAAAATTGCAGCGTTTAAGACAAGGGAAAAATTCTGTAGAAGAATATTATCAGGAATTACAAACTGGCATGATTAGATGTGGTATTGTTGAGGAGAATGAAGCCATGCTTGCACGTTTTCTGGGTGGATTAAATAGAGAGATTTAGACCATTCTAGACTATAAGGAGTATACTAATATCACTCGTTTATTCCATCTTGCTTGTAAAGCTGAACGTGAAGTGTAGGATCGACAAGCATTGGGGCGAACTAACTTTTCTGCAGGCCGACCTTCATCATGGACACCACGTGCATCTTCTACTTCAACTGCACCAGCACCTCCATCCGGTGCCACCTCCAGCCGTGATACAAGAAAACAGGCACAATGATAGAGGCGAGGGTGTCCCGATCTTTCGATGAGATGATAACTATCGATTTGGTGGAGACGACTTTGACGATCCGACTACAAACGTGCACGACGTTGCGCCTTAGCAATCGCTAAACCAATCTCCTGAGGTTACTGACGATGCCGGAAGCACGGTCAGCCTGACCACGAAGGTCTATTCCTGCAAGCAATCGAAGAACGAGCAAGAATATGATAAAGCAATCTGAATATTGCAAATATATATGAGGTATTGATAATGGTGGGGATCCGTAAGCGGTCTTGGTCTGGTCGTTGGACACAAATGAAGTACACGAAGTTGCAATGGCTAACTTTTAACTAAACAAATCCCAAGGAAAAGCTACTAGATGGATCTACTTATATAGGAGCAAGGGGTAGCGGCCAAGGAGGTGGGAGGACGTCCCAAGGCAGCCTAAAACTAAATCTAGGTCGTACAAGGCCAATGGGCCCAAGTGGAGGTGATGTAACACCTTTGGACTTGTAGTTTGACTCGGATTCTGCTGCAGCGTCTGATTGTTTCGTCGATATCTCAACGCTCCGGACGAATTTGAAGGTGAATCCAACTGGGCTGCAAAGAGCACGAAATCTAGAATCCAACAAAAAAAGAATGACCCAATTCGGTGTCCGTATGAAAAAGTTGTTGGCGTTTTGAGTCAGGTATGTCTGTGCAGTCCGAATCTGAATCCAGAACATGAGAGACTTGGACTCTATCTTCTCTTGGCCCAAAAGTGACGTGAAAGAACTTTTTGAACAACACTTAAACATCTCTTTCTCCCTTATCTTCATATGTGAATTGTACAAATATCCCATACACCTGCAATTAGACAAAACACAAAAGTGTGTGAAGTATTTTTGTTCTGGATAACATAAATAGATTATTGAATAGTTTGCACTAGAAATCACCTGACAAATATGCATGTATGCAATATTTTTGGTCGTATCCAAGGTAGTCATGTCCTCATCATCCTCCCCTTTTTGAAAACAAAGCCGTCCTCGGCGTTGCTTAATCTGAAATGTGGCTAACAAAAGAGACAAGGTATACATGTTGTATATGTATATGTCATCCATTTTTACTTCCCTTGATTTTTGCACATATGACACATGTATAGATGAGTAACTTTCATAGATCATAAAATATAAAGCCAAAATATTATCATAAGTAGAAGGCATGAAAATATTGCAACTCGGTTTGCACATATAAGTGAAGCATCTTATTCCTATCAAAAGATTGACAATATTCATCATTAAACCATCCCAACGTTGGTGAATAAACCTTATTTGCATCAAATTTAAATGCTACAACATGCTTAAATAAGCAAACATGCAGTAAGTCACTGGACACAGAATCATCACCAAGATTAGAGGTCATATCAAAATGATTAAATATTGATTCTTTTGCATCAATAGTTATTTCAATGGGTGCACTCAAAATTGTTTGTATTTCAGTTGTTTGATCACATGATGCATTCATGATAGTAACATGATTCTCTAAAATAGGTGGCGTGCTCAAATCAACAGGTAACTCAACACATGATGTATTTAAGTTAATTAGGGATGCATCATTCTCATGTGAAGTTATATCATCAATACATATACTGTTACCTTGTCGCAAAGACGTAGCTGATGTCGGTATGGACAATGACAATGCACCATACACTTGAGATGATGTCGCACTCATAATCTGAGGTGTGGCTCCTCTAGTAGGTGCAACGGTGGAGGAATCAACCGATGGTAGTGAGCATGAATTGGAATAGTAGTTGTTGTAGTCACCTAATGCATCCTCCTGTAACTGTCTCTCAAAGGTACAAGCACAAACATACATACCAGTAATGCAACGAGGAATATACCTAAATCTTGCCTGAATATCATGGTTCAAACCACCAAAAAATCTATTCATTGTATCATCCTCAGATTCTTCTATGTCACAATGACGCATATAAGATTTGAACTCTTGGTAGTAAGCATGAACAGTGTTAATGCCTTGTTTAAATTGTTCAAATTTGCGAAGCAATTCACGACGATAGTAACGAGGGAAAAATTGTTGTCTCATTACATGTTTCAAATCTTTCCAGGTTGTGGGTTGGTTATCAATGTTTTTCTTGCAATGCACACTCCACCAAACAGAAGCAAAACCAGTAAATGCTCTAGTGGCAGCTCGTACTCGCTCAAGTTCAGAAAAGTCATGGTAACTAAAAACTTGTTCTACTTCAAACTCCCAAGCTAGATAAATAGCAGGATTAAATCTACCCTCAAATGATGGTAAAGAGATAACCTGACCATGTGCTTGTGTGTGTTGTCCCAACTCCCGTGATGGTGAAGATGTATTCGTCGTCCAAAAACTTCTTTCTCCGGAACCTGTCATGACTAGTAGAAACAAGAAACAAAATTCGAGAATAATGTTCCTATGCACTACTAGGGTGTGGTTGTAAAGTGCTCACAGTAAAGCAAATATCAATATCTTACAAGTTCTTACCATGCAGCAGGCGGTGATCGGCAACCAGCGGTGTCAAGTAACTCCGAATATTGAGTAAAGCGATTGCCAGGGGAGCGTACGTATACACGGTGTAGAAATATGTGCAGCTGGGTTGGCTATATATGGTAGCAAAAGATTAGCAATAATCAATTCAAAGATGCAATGTTGAATAAACGCTCAACGACGGTACTGTGCTGGTCCTAGGCTAGACCGGACTAGAGACGCGAGCCTAGAACACTAATGATGTCATGGCGTAGCACAACTAGCATCAATGAAGGATACTAAGTAGCTCTTGACAGCAAGATATAAGTGAAGATCACAACAGCAGTGAAGATAATGAGGTGAAACAACAGCCAAGCAGGATATATCAACAACTTTGTCTCCAACTTTCCTCTGAAAAAGTTTGTGCCGATTTTTTTGTTTTTTTTTCTTCTCTTTTTTTTTCCTCACACTTTTTTTTCTTTCTCTCCTTTTTTTTCTCTGACTTTTTTTTCCTTTTTTTTCTCTCGTTTTTTTCTCTCTTTTTTTCTCCCTCTTTCCAAAACAAACTAGATAAGATGCAGATTGGATCAAGTGAAGATGTGAACGATCTCAACTATTATTATGACAATGAATGGTGGGTAGCACGTGGTGGAAATTGATGGATGGGTGGTGGACAGCGGAAGAGATAATGATGCAGCGGTGGCGTGACTAATGTGAACAGAACTTGAAACTCTAAACGAACTAGACACTAAGACCAGCAACTCGACACGACGATGCAACCGATAATTCAACTATGCAAGCAATGAAAAGAAAATTGCAAAGGCTCAGACTGGCTTGGACCAAGGATGAATAGATCTAACTCTTTTTTGTGGCTTTTTCTTGGACAATAGGTAAGAAAATAAATCTAATCTAGGAAAACTGGAAATTCTCACCGAGCAACCTGAAAACTGATACCACTTGATAGAAGCGAGGGTGTCCCGATCTTTCGATGAGATGATAACTATCGATTTGGTGGAGACGACTTTGACGATCCGACTACAAACGTGCACGACATTGCACCTTAGCAATCGCTAAACCAATCTCCTGAGGTTACTGACGATGCCGGAAGCACGGTCAGCCTGACCACGAAGGACTATTCCTGCAAGCAATCGAAGAATGAGCAAGAATATGATAAAGCAATCTGAATATTGCAAATATATATGAGGTATTGATAATGGTGGGGATCCGTAAGCGGTCTTGGTCTGGTCGTTGGACACAAACGAAGTACACGAAGTTGCAATGGCTAACTTTTAACTAAACAAATCCCAAGGAAAAGCTACTAGATGGATCTACTTATATAGGAGCAAGGGGTGGCGGCCAAGGAGGTGGGAGGACGTCCCAAGGCAGCCTAAAACTAAATCTAGGTCGTACAAGGCCAATGGGCCCAAGTGGAGGTGATGTAACACCTTTGGACTTGTAGTTTGACTCGGATTCTGCTGCAGCGTCTGATTGTTTCATCGATATCTCAACGCTCCGGACGAATTTGAAGGTGAATCCAACTGGGCTGCAAAGAGCACGAAATCTAGAATCCAACAAAAAAAGAATCACCCAATTGGGAGTCCGTATGAAAAAGTTGTTGGCGTTTTGAGTCAGGTATGTCTATGCAGTCCGAATCTGAATCCAGAACATGAGAGACTTGGACTCTATCTTCTCTTGGCCCAAAAGTGACGTGAAAGAACTTTTTGAACAGCACTTAAACATCTCTTTCTCCCTTATCTTCATATGTGAATTGTACAAATATCCCATACACCTGCAATTAGACAAAACACAAAAGTGTGTGAAGTATTTTTGTTCTGGATAACATAAATAGATTATTGAATAGTTTGCACTAGAAATCACCTGACAAATATGCATGTATGCAATATTTTTGGTCGTATCCAAGGTAGTCATGTCCTCATCACACAACCACCATTATCTGCCAAGAGCGCACCTGCGGGGCCTGCACTACGTTCTTCTTCTTCCATGGCATCAACAGGGCACACAAGTGATATTATTTGTCGTCGTTGTAAGGGAGGAGGTCATTATGCGAGGGAATGCAAATCTCCGCGTGTGATGATTGCTACCGCGGATGGTGGATATGAGTCCGCTAGTGACTATGATGAGGAGACTTTGGCTTTTATTACACGTGAAGAACATGGTGGAGATGATTCTGATCATGAGACGCAATACATGGCTCCTGAAGACGTTGACAGGTATGAATGTTTAGTTGCTCAACGTGTTTTGAGTGTGCAGATCACACAAGCTGAGCAAAATCAGAGGCACAATTTGTTCCATACCAAGGGAGTTGTGAAGGAACGTTCTGTGCGCGTCATCATAGACAGAGGGAGCTGCAACAACTTGGCTAGCATGGAGATGGTGGAGAAGCTTTCTCTCACCACAAGACCACATCCACATCCTTACTACATCCAATGGTTCAACAACAGCGGCAAGGTTAAGGTAACACGTACTGTTCGTGTGCATTTTAGTATCTCTACATATGTTGATTATGTTGATTGTGATGTGGTACCTATGCAAGCATGTTCCTTATTACTTGGTAGACCATGGCAATTTGATAAAAATTCTATGCACCATGGTAGAAACAATCACTATACTCTTGTTCATAAGGATAAAAATATTACTTTGCTTCCTATGACTCCTGATTCCATTTTGAAAGATGATATTAATAGAGCTAATAAAGCAAAACAGGAGACGAATAAGAGTGAAAATCAGATTGTGGCAAAAGAATTTGAGCAACAAATGAAGCCTAATAATAAACCATCTAGTGTTGCTTCTGAAATTAAATTGAAAAGTGCATGTTTATTTGCCACCAAATCTGATATTGATGAGCTAGATTTCAGCAAATCTGTTTGCTATGCTTTTGTGTGCAAAGAGGCATTATTTTCATTCGAGGACGTGCCTTCCTCTTTGCCTCCTGCTGTCACTAACATTTTGCAGGAGTTCGCTGACGTCTTTCCACAAGACGTGCCACCGGGATTACCGCCTATTCGAGGGATTGAGCATCAGATTGACTTAATTCCCGGTGCTTCACTGCCAAACCGTGCACCATACCGTACCAATCCAGAAGAGACGAAGGAGATTATGCGTCAAGTACAAGAGCTTCTCGACAAAGGTTATATACGCGAATCCCTTAGTCCTTGTGTTGTTCCTATTATTCTAGTGCCGAAAAAGGATGGTACATCACGTATGTGTGTTGATTGTAGAGGCATTAATAATATTACTATTCGTTATCGTCATCCTATTCCTAGGCTAGATGATATGCTTGATGAATTGAGTGGCTCTACAATATTCTCCAAAGTTGATTTGCGTAGTGGATACCATCAAATTCGTATGAAATTGGGAGATGAATGGAAAACAGCATTCAAAACTAAGTTTGGATTATATGAGTGGTTAGTCATGCCTTTTGGGTTAACTAATGCACCTAGTACTTTCATGAGATTAATGAACGAAGTTTTACGTGCTTTGATTGGACGATTTGTGGTAGTTTACTTTGATGACATATTGATTTATAGCAGATCTTTGGAAGAACATTTGGAACATTTACGTGCTGTTTTTATTGCTCTACGTGATGCACGTTTGTTTGGTAACCTTGGGAAGTGCACCTTTTGCACCGACCGAGTATCTTTTCTTGGCTATGTTGTTACTCCACAGGGAATTGAAGTTGATAAAGCCAAGATTGAAGCTATTGAGAGTTGGCCGCAACCCAAAACGGTCACACAAGTGAGGAGTTTTCTTGGCCTCACTGGATTCTATAGGCGTTTTGTGAGAGATTTCAGCACCATTGCTGCACCTCTCAATGAGCTTACAAAGAAAGATGTGCCTTTTCTTTGGGGTACCGCACAGGAAGAAGCCTTCTCGGTATTGAAAGATAAGTTGACACATGCTCCTTTACTCCAACTTCCTGATCTTAATAAGACTTTTGAGTGGGCCTAGTCTAAATTATTCTACTTATGATAAAGAATTATATGCTCTTGTTCGGACTTTAGAAACATGGCAACATTATTTATGGCCCAAAGAATTTGTTATACATTCTGATCATGAATCTTTGAAACATATTAAAAGTCAAGCTAAACAGAATCGTAGACATGCTAAATGGGTTGAATTCATTGAGACTTTTCCTTATGTCATTAAACACAAGAAGGGAAAAGAAAATGTTATTGCTGATGCATTGTCTCGCCGCTATACTATGCTTTCACAACTTGACTTCAAAATATTTGGTTTGGAGACCATCAAAGATCAATATGTGCATGATGCTGATTTTAAAGATGTAATGCAGAATTGTAAAGAAGGAAGAATGTGGAACAAGTTCGTCGTTAACGATGGATTTGTGTTTCGTGCTGACAAGCTATGCATTCCAGCTAGCTCCGTTCGTCTTTTGTTGTTACAGGAGGCGCATGGAGGAGGATTAATGGGACACTTTGGTGTGAAGAAGACGGAGGACGTACTTGCTACACATTTCTTTTGGCCAAAGATGACACGGGATGTTGAGCGTTTTATTGCTCGATGCACTACTTGTCAAAAAGCTAAGTCACGACTCAATCCTCATGGTTTATATATGCCTTTGCCTGTACCTAGTGTTCCTTGGGAGGATATATCTATGGACTTTGTTTTAGGTTTACCTCGAACAAAGAAGGGGAGGGATAGCATATTTGTTGTCGTGGATAGATTCTCGAAAATGGCACACTTTATACCATGTCATAAAAGCGATGATGCTGTTAATGTTGCTGATTTGTTCTTTCGTGAAATTATTCGCTTGCATGGTGTGCCAAATACTATTGTTTCAGATCGTGATACTAAATTTCTTAGCCACTTTTGGAGATGTTTATGGGCTAAGTTGGGGACTAAACTGCTTTTTAGTACTACTTGTCACCCCCAAACTGATGGACAAACTGAAGTAGTCAATAGAACGTTTGATAGAGGCGAGGGTGTCCCGATCTTTCGATGAGATGATAACTATCGATTTGGTGGAGACGACTTTGATGATCCGACTACAAACGTGCACGACGTTGCGGCTTAGCAATCGCTGAACCAATCTCCTGAGGTTACTGACGATGCCGGAAGCACGGTCAGCCTGACCACGAAGGTCTATTCCTGCAAGCAATCGAAGAACGAGCAAGAATATGATAAAGCAATCTAAATATTGCAAATATATATGAGGTATTGATAATGGTGGGGATCCGTAAGCGGTCTTGGTCTGGTCGTTGGACACAAACAAAGTACACGAAGTTGCGTTGGCTAACTTTTAACTAAACAAATCCCAAGGAAAAAGCTACTAGATGGATCTACTTATATAGGAGCAAGGGGTGGCGGCCAAGGAGGTGGGAGGACGTCCCAAGGCAGCCTAAAACTAACCCTAGGTCGTACAAGGCTCATGGGCCCAAGTGGAGGTGATGTAACACCTTTGGACTTGTAGTTTGACTCGGATTCTGCTGCAGCATCAGATTGTTTCGTCCACAACTCAACGCTCCGGACGAATTTGAAGCTGATTCCACATGGGTTGGAAAGTGCACGAAATCTAGTTTCCAACAAAAAAAGAATCACCCAATTCGGAGTCCGTATGAAAAACTTGTGTGCGTTTTGAGTCAGGTATGTCTGTGCAGTCCGAATCTGAATCCAGAACGTGAGAGACTTGGACTCTATCTTCTCTTGGGCCAAAAGTGACGTGAAAGAACTTTTTGGACAGCAAATAAACATCTCTTTCTTCCTTATCTTCATATGTGGATTGTACAAATGTCCCATACACCTGCAATTAGAGAAAACAAAAAAGTGTGTGAAGTATTTTTGTTCTGGATAACATAAATAGATTATTGAATAGTTTGCACTAGAGATCACCTGACAAATATGCATATATGCAATATTTTTGGTCATATCCAAGGTAGTCATGTCCTCATCATCCTCCCCTTCTTGAAAATAAAGCCGTCCTCGGCGTTGCTTAATCTGAAATGTGGCTAACAAAAGAGACAAGGTGTACATGTTGTATATGTATATGTCATCCATTTTTACTTCCCTTGATTTTTGCATATATGACACATGAATAGATGAGTAACTTGCATAGTTCATAAAATCTAAAGCCAAAAAATTAGCACAAGAAGTAGAAGGCATGAAAATATTGCAACTCAGTTTGCACATATAAGTGAAGCTCTTATTCATTTCAAAAGATTGACAATGTTCATCATTAAACCATCCCAACATTGGTGAAGAAACCTTACTTGCATCAAATTTACATGCTACAACATGCTTAAATAAGCAAACATGCAATAAGTCATTCAACACAGAATCATCACCAAGATTAGAGGTCATATCAAAATGATTAAACATTGGTTCTTTTGCATCAATAGTTAATTCAATGGGTGCACTCAAAATTGTTGGTATTTCAGTTGTTTGATCACATGGCAAAGTCAAATTATCAACGTAGTCCTCTAAAATAGGTGGTGTGATCAAAGTAGTGGGTAGCTCATCAGATGGTGCATTCAAATTGACAAGGCATTCATCATTCTCATGTAGAGATGCAAGATCGGTACCTTTGTCATTACCTCTTATGATCAACTCAGATGATGTAGCCACTCTCGGGGGCGATGTGTCACATGGTGGAGGTGATGTAGTCCTGACAACAACGGATGTGGTTGTCATAGTATGCCTAGTAGTTGAAGGAACAATCATATCAACTCTTGGAATGTGCACCGTGCGCTTGTTCTCCTCGTGGCCAACACGTCGTTTTATTTCCTGTTCAGCTTTGCAAGCAAGATGAAACAAATGGTCCATAGGATAACACTCTTCATGAATTAGTATCTCTTGAATATCACGGTTTAATCCTCCCCAAAATCTATTCATAAAATCATCTTCACTTTCTTCTAAAGAGGAATGCAACAAGGTAGTTTGTAAATCATCATAATATTTTGTTACAGTTTCACTACCTTGTTTTAAGTGTTGCAACTTCTTAATCATGTCACGAGTATAATAAGCAGGGACGAAAGTATGTCGCATGGTGATAGAGGCGGGGTGTCCCGATCTTTCGATGAGATGATACTACCGATTTGGTGGAGACGACTTTGACGATCCGACTACAAACGTGCACGACGTTGCGCCTTAGCAATCGCTAAACCAATCTCCTGAGGTTATTGACCACGCCGGAGCACGATCAACCTGACCACGAAGGTCTATTCCTGCAAGCAATCGAAAAACGAGCAAGAATATGATAAAAGCAATCTGAATATTGCGAATATATATGAAGTATTGATAAAGGTGGGGATCCGTAAGCGGTCTTGGTCTGGTCGTTGGACACAAACGAAGTACACGAAGTTGCAATGGCTAACTTTTAACTAAACAAATCCCAAGGAAAAGCTACTAGATGGATCTACTTATATAGGAGCAAGGGGTGGCGGCCAAGGAGGTGGGAGGACGTCCCAAGGCAGCCTAAAACTAAATCTAGGTCGTACAAGGCCAATGGGCCCAAGTGGAGGTGATGTAACACCTTTGGACTTGTAGTTTGACTCGGATTCTGCTGCAGCATCAGATTGTTTCGTCCACAACTCAACGCTCCGGACGAATTTGAAGGTGATTCCAATTGGGTTGGAAAGTGCACGAAATCTAGTTTCCAACAAAAAAGAATCAACCAATTCGGAGTCCGTATGAAAAACTTGTGTGCATTTTGAGTCAGGTGTGTCTGTGCAGTCCGAATCTGAATCCAGAACGTGAGAGACTTGGACTCTATCTTCTCTTGGGCCAAAAGTGACGTGAGAGAACTTTTTGGACAGCAAATAAACATCTCTTTCTTCCTTATCTTCATATGTGGATTGTACAAATGTCCCATACACCTGCAATTAGACAAAACACAAAAGTGTGTGAAGTATTTTTGTTAACATAAATAGATTATTGAATAGTTTGCACTAGAAATCACCTGACAAATATGCATATATGCAATATTTTTGGTCATATCCAAGGTAGTCATGTCCTCATCATCCTCCCCTTCTTGAAAATAAAGCCGTCCTCGGCGTTGCTTAATCTGAAATGTGGCTAACAAAAGAGACAAGGTGTACATGTAGTATATGTATATGTCATCCATTTTTACTTCCCTTGATTTTTGCATATATGACACATGAATAGATGAGTAACTTGCATAGTTCATAAAATCTAAAGCCAAAAAATTAGCACAAGAAGTAGAAGGCATGAAAATATTGCAACTCAGTTTGCACATATAAGTGAAGCTCTTATTCATTTCAAAAGATTGACAATGTTCATCATTAAAACATCCCAACATTGGTGAATAAACCTTACTTGCATCAAATTTACATGCTACAACATGCTTAAATAAGCAAACATGCAATAAGTCATTCAACACAGAATCATCACCAAGATTAGAGGTCATATCAAAATGATTAAACATTGGTTCTTTTGCATCAATAGTTAATTCAGTTGTTTGATCACATGGCAAAGTCAAATTATCAACGTAGTTCTCTAAAATAGGTGGTGTGATCAAAGTAGTGGGTAGCTCATCAGATGGTGCATTCAAATTGACAAGGCATTCATCATTCTCATGTAGAGATGGAAGATCTGTACCTTTGTCATTACCTCTTATGATCAACTCAGATGATGTAGCCACTCTCGGGGGCGATGTGTCACATAGTGGAGGTGATGTAGTCCTGACAACAACGGATGTGGTTGTCATAGTATGCCTAGTAGTTGAAGGAACAATCATATCAACTCTTGGAATGTGCACCGTGCGCTTGTTCTCCTTGTGGCCAACACGTCGTTTTATTTCCTGTTCAGCTTTGCAAGCAAGATGAAACAAATGGTCCATAGGATAACACTCTTCATGAATTAGTATCTCTTGAATATCACGGTTTAATCCTCCCCAAAATCTATCCATAAAATCATCTTCACTTTCTTCTAAAGAGGAATGCAACAAGGTAGTTTGTAAATCATCATAATATTTTGTTACAGTTTCACTACCTTGTTTTAAGTGTTGCAACTTCTTAATCATGTCACGAGTATAATAAGCAGGGACGAAAGTATGTCGCATGGCAAGTTTCAAATCATCCCAAGTAGTAGGTATATAGTCAGGGTGTAACCGACAATATTCACTCCACCAAACCAAAGCATAACCAGTGAAAGAACCAACCGCAACCTTAACCTTTTTATGTTCATTGAAATTATGGGAAGCAAATATATTTTTTATGTCGAACTCCCATTCAATATATAAAGCAGGTTTAAAACGGCCATTAAATGGTGGTGTAGATACATTAACCTGATCATGTGCATTTGGATGTTTGTGCACCTCTCGTGACGGTTGTGGTATTTGCTAAGGTGGTGGCACGTCTCCCGCGATCGACAAAGCCCATGAATTGACTCTGGATCCTGTCATGATTAGTAGAACAAGAAACAAACCCAAAAATAATGTTCCTATAACTACTAGGATGTGGTGGTAAAACGCTCACAGTAAAGCAAATATCAATGTCTTACAAGTTCTTACCATGCAGCAGGCGGTGATCGGCAACCAGCGGTGTCAAGTAACTCCGAATATTGAGTAAAGCGATTGCCAGGGGAGCGTACGTATACACGGTGTAGAAATATGTTGAGCTGGGTTGGCTATATATGGTAGCGAAAGATTAGCAATAATCAATTCAAAGATGCAATGTTGAATAAACGCTCAACGACGGTACTGTGCTGGTCCTAGGCTAGACCGGACTAGAGACGCGAGCCTAGAACACTAATGAGGTCACGGCGTAGCACAACTAGCATCAATGAAGGATACTAAGTAGCTCTTGACAGCAAGATATAAGTGAAGATCACAACGGCAGTGAAGATAATGATGAAAAACAACTGCCAAGCAGGATATACAACAACTCTCTCTCCAACTTTCCTCTTGAAAAGTTTGAGACAATTTTCTGATAAATTCTTTCAAAGAATGCTACTAACTCAAGCTTTCCAATGCAAAAAGAATCACTCAATTCCGAGTTGATATGAGGAGTCAAAGAATTCTAAAACTGGCCTGAAATATTGGAACAAGCTGTGTTCACGAACTTCGGAGGGCAAAAAGACCTATTTAGAAGCCGATTTTGAGGTATCAAATATTGAACTAGCTTCTGCAACTATTTAGATGCGGCTCGTTGTTAGCTTCAATTTGAGTACTCACGGAGCCAAAACGGACTTCGTATGAGGAAGATACACCTGTTTTACTGAACAGTGCGCAAAACAGATTCCAATCCGAATTCAGGTACGAGATTGATTCTAGATAGATCCAATTTTTTTTTCTCTCTTTTTTTTTCTCATGCTTTTTTTTTCTTTTTCTTCTCTCTCTTTTTCTTTTTTTTCTTTCCTTTTTTCTCTTTCTTTTTTTTTCTTTCCAAGACAAACTAGATAAGATGCAGATTGGATCAGGCGAAGATGTGAATGACCTCAACTATGATTATGACAATGAACAGTGCGTAGCACGTGGTGGAAATTAATAGATGGGATGGTGGACAGCGGAAGGGATAATGATGCAGCGGCGGCGTGACTAATGTGAACAGAACTCGAAACTCTAAAGGAACTAGACGCTAAGACCAGCAACTGACACGACGATGCAACCGATAATTCAACTATGCAAGCAATGAATAGAAAATTGCAAAGGCTCAGACTGGCTTGGATAAAGGATGAACAGATCTAACTTTTTTTTGTGTGGCTTTTTCTTGGACAATAGGTAAGAAAATAAATCTAATCTAAGAAAAACTGGAAATTCTCACCGAGCAACCTGAAAACTGATACCACTTGATAGAGGCGGGGTGTCCCGATCTTTCGATGAGATGATACTACCGATTTGGTGGAGACGACTTTGACGATCCGACTACAAACGTGCACGACGTTGCGCCTTAGCAATCGCTAAGCCAATCTCCTGAGGTTATTGACCACGCCGGAGCACGATCAACCTGACCACGAAGGTCTATTCCTGCAAGCAATCGAAGAACGAGCAAGAATATGATAAAAGCAATTTGAATATTGCGAATATATATGAAGTATTGATAAAGGTGGGGATCCGTAAGCGGTCTTGGTCTGGTCGTTGGACACAAACGAAGTACACGAAGTTGCAATGGCTAACTTTTAACTAAACAAATCCCAAGGAAAAGCTACTAGATGGATCTACTTATATAGGAGCAAGGGGTGGCGGCCAAGGAGGTGGGAGGACGTCCCAAGGTAGCCTAAAACTAAATCTAGGTCGTACAAGGCCAATGGGCCCAAGTGGAGGTGATGTAACACCTTTGGACTTGTAGTTTGACTCGGATTCTACTGCAGCATCAGATTGTTTCGTCCACAACTCAACGCTCCGGACGAATTTAAAGGTGATTCCAATTGGGTTGGAAAGTGCACGAAATCTAGTTTCCAACAAAAAAAGAATCAACCAATTCGGAGTCCGTATGAAAAACTTGTGTGCATTTTGAGTCAGGTGTGTCTGTGCAGTCTGAATCTGAATCCAGAACGTGAGAGACTTGGACTCTATCTTCTCTTGGGCCAAAAGTGACGTGAGAGAACTTTTTGGACAGCAAATAAACATCTCTTTCTTCCTTATCTTCATATGTGGATTGTACAAATGTCCCATACACCTGCAATTAGACAAAACACAAAAGTGTGTGAAGTATTTTTGTTAACATAAATAGATTATTGAATAGTTTGCACTAGAAATCACCTGACAAATATGCATATATGCAATATTTTTGGTCATATCCAAGGTAGTCATGTCCTCATCACATGGCAAGTTTCAAATCATCCCAAGTAGTAGGTATATAATCAGGGTGTAACCGACAATATTCACTCCACCAAACCAAAGCATAACCAGTGAAAGAACCAACCGCAACCTTAACCTTTTTATGTTCATCGAAATTATGGGAAGCAAATATATTTTTTATGTCGAACTCCCATTCAATATATAAAGCAGGTTTAAAACGGCCATTAAATGGTGGTATAGATACATTAACCTAATCATGTGCATTTGGATGTTTGTGCACCTCTCGTGACGGTTGTGGTATTTGCAAAGGTGGTGGCACGTCTCCCGCGATCGACAAAGCCCATGAATTGACTCTAGATCCTGTCATGATTAGTAGAACAAGAAACAAAACCCAAAAATAATGTTCCTATAACTACTAGGATGTGGTGGTAAAACGCTCACAGTAAAGCAAATATCAATGTCTTACAAGTTCTTACCATGCAGCAGGCGGTGATCGGCAACCAGCGGTGTCAAGTAACTCCGAATATTGAGTAAAGCGATTACCAGGGGAGCGTACGTATACACGGTGTAGAAATATGTGGAGCTGGGTTGGCTATATATGGTAGCAAAAGATTAGCAATAATCAATTCAAAGATGCAATGTTGAATAAACGCTCAACGACGGTACTGTGCTGGTCCTAGGCTAGACCGGACTAGAGACGCGAGCCTAGAACACTAATGAGGTCACGTCGTAGCACAACTAGCATCAATGAAGGATACTAAGTAGCTCTTGACAGCAAGATATAAGTGAAGATCACAACGGCAGTAAAGATAATGAGGTGAAACAACAGCCAAGCAGGATATATCAACAACTTTGTCTCCAACTTTCCTCTGAAAAAGTTTGTGCCGATTTTTTTGTTTTTTTTCTTCTTTTTTTTTCCTCACACTTTTTTTTCTTTCTCTCCTTTTTTTCTCTCTGACTTTTTTTTCTCCTTTTTTTTCTCGTTTTTTTCTCTCTTTTTTTCTCCCTCTTTCCAAAACAAACTAGATAAGATGTAGATTGGATCAAGTGAAGATGTGAACAATCTCAACTATTATTATGACAATGAATGGTGGGTAGCACGTGGTGGAAATTGATGGATGGGTGGTGGACAGCGGAAGAGATAATGATGCAGCGGTGGCGTGACTAATGTGAACAGAACTCGAAACTCTAAACGAACTAGACACTAAGACCAGCAACTCGACACGACGATGCAACCGATAATTCAACTATGCAAGCAATGAAAAGAAAATTGCAAAGGCTCAGACTGGCTTGGACCAAGGATGAATAGATCTAACTCTTTTTTGTGGCTTTTTCTTGGACAATAGGTAAGAAAATAAATCTAATCTAGGAAAACTGGAAATTCTCACCGAGCAACCTGAAAACTGATACCACTTGATAGAGGCGAGGGTGTCCCGATCTTTCGATGAGATGATAACTATCGATTTGGTGGAGACGACTTTGATGATCCGACTACAAACGTGCACGACGTTGCGCCTTAGCAATTGCTAAACCAATCTCCTGAGGTTACTGACGATGCCGGAAGCACGGTCAGCCTGACCACGAAGGTCTATTCCTGCAAGCAATCGAAGAACGAGCAAGAATATGATAAAGCAATCTGAATATTGCAAATATATATGAGGTATTGATAATGGTGGGGATCCGTAAGCGGTCTTGGTCTGGTCGTTGGACACAAACGAAGTACACGAAGTTGCGTTGGCTAACTTTTAACTAAACAAATCCCAAGGAAAAAGCTACTAGATGGATCTACTTATATAGGAGCAAGGGGTGGCGGCCAAGGAGGTGGGAGGACGTCCCAAGGCAGCCTAAAACTAACCCTAGGTCGTACAAGGCTCATGGGCCCAAGTGGAGTTGATGTAACACCTTTGGACTTGTAGTTTGACTCGGATTCAGCTGCAGCATCAGATTGTTTCGTCCACAACTCAACGCTCCGGACGTATTTGAAGGTGATTCCACATGGGTTGGAAAGTGCACGAAATCTAGTTTCCAACAAAAAAAGAATCACCCAATTCGGAGTCCGTATGAAAAACTTGTGTGCGTTTTGAGTCAGGTATGTCTGTGCAGTCCGAATTTGAATCCAGAACGTGAGAGACTTGGACTCTATCTTCTCTTGGGCCAAAAGTGACGTGAAAGAACTTTTTGGACAGCAAATAAACATCTCTTCCTTCCTTATCTTCATATGTGAATTGTACAAATGTCCCATACACCTGCAATTAGAGAAAACACAAAAGTGTGTGCAGTATTTTTGTTCTCGATAACATAAATAGATTATTGAATAGTTTGCACTAGAAATCACCTGACAAATATGCATATATGCAATATTTTTGGTCATATCCAAGGTAGTCATGTCCTCATCAACGTTGTCTACTATGCTTAGGGCTGTTTTGAAGAATAATAGGAAAATGTGGGAGGAATGCTTGCCTCATATTGAATTTGCTTATAATCGTTCGTTGCATTCTACTACTAAGATGTGCCCTTTTGAAGTTGTGTATGGTTTCCTACCTCGTGCACCTATTGATTTGTTGCCTCTTCCATCTTCGGAGAAGGTTAATTTTGATGCTAAACAACGTGCTGAATTGATTTTAAAAATGCATAAGTTAACTAAGGAAAACATTGAGCGTATGAATGCTAAATATAAACTTGCTGGAGATAAGGGTAGAAAACGTGTTGTGTTTGCACCTGGAGATCTTGTTTGGTTACATTTGTGTAAGGATAGATTTCCTGATTTGCGCAAATCAAAGCTAATGCCATGTGCTGATGGTCCCTTTAAGGTGTTAGAGAAAATAAATGATAATGCATATAAACTTGAGCTGCCTGCAGATTTTGGGGTTAGTCCCACTTTTAACATTGCAGATTTGAAGCCTTATTAGGGTGAGGAAGATGAGTTTCCATCGAGGACGACTTCATTTCAAGAAGGGGAGGATGATGAGGACATCAATACCATTGTTACACCCACAGCCCCTACTGCTACATATACGGGACCAATTACTAGAGCTCGCGCACGCCAATTAAATTATCAGGTACTTTCGTTTCTTGGTAATGATTCTAATGTTCATGAGAATATGATGCTGCCTAAATTGGATACATTTGTTTTGCTTACAAATGAAGGGCCTAGCTTGGAGAAGGATGAACATTGGAGCAAGAACAAGCATGGAGATGATGCCATGCGCAAGGGGAACAAGAACGGAGTTACAAGTGATGATTTCAGGACTTTGAAGCCACCATAATGGGTGCATGAAGCCTTGGACGAAATATACAAGATGCCACTTCATAAATTTCGTCCCGAGGCTATTATAGGTGCTGCGTCACCTTTTTATTGGGCCAGGCCCATGTAATTTCGAAATACATAAGTATAGGCTATTTTTAGAGTCCGTATGTGTGGGGAAACAAGAGATAGGGTGGATTTCGGACCCCTCCACCAAGGGCCACGAAATTCCCCCTCTCTTCCTCCATATATACATCCCTTAGGGCACCGTTTAGACTTTGGGTTTTGTTTAGATTAAAAGTTCGCCATAGCTGCAACTTCGCGTACTTCGTTTGTGTTCAACGACCAGACAAAGGCGTCACAGAACCCCACCTTGATCAATAAAGCTTTCATCTTATATTCGCAATATCCAGATTGCAATCTTAGTTTCTTGCTTGTTCTTTGTTTGCTCGCAGGAAACAAACCCTCGTGGTCAGGTTGATCGTGCTCCGGCGTGGTCAATAACCTCTCGGAGTTGGTTTAGCGATTGCTAAGGCACGACGTCCTCGCACGTTCGTAGTCGGATCGTCAAAGTCGACTTCCACCAAAGCGATATCCATCATCTCATCGAAAGACGGGACACCTTTGCCTCTATCAATATCTATTCAACTTGTTGCTATAGCGAACTTAAATGTCACACCAGCGATTTTCCTTGATTTCAGTGCAACTGCAGAAAACGAGATTGGATTTCCTATTCGTGTTGGTAGATTCGTATTTTATCTTTCTGTCTCATGAAAGGTCAGTATAGGCCTTCATCCACATGATTGTGCAGTGTTGATTTGAGATGTTGTGCTACTTGTATTGATACTGTTTTGGATAAATGCTGAATTGAAGCTATTGAACTGCTGTCTTTTACCATTAAGTGGCCAAAAATTGTTCCAACCCAGACATGATGCTTGTTGCTTTGTTACAACAAACTCTGCATCAACCCCTTTATAGGTAGATGGAAGCACATTGTGTTGTTGCGCCCACTCTCCCCTGGAATTGTTTATGCTTTTTTTAATCTAATGTCGCTGGTAAAATTAAGCAAAGCCACTCTCAGAATTAACTACCGAACTGTTTTAAGAGAATTTCTCTGTTAATATGAATCAATGTAACCGTTTTAGAAATGCTACTATCCTACACTTTGTTTTCCATCAAGATAAGGTAGATGCTTCTTTTTGTGGCCGCATGTTTCATCCTCCTTTATTGGCCAGTAATTGTTTCCTTTTGCCTCTGTTAAAACAGGGATATCTATTCAATTTGTTGCTATAGCGAACTTAAATGTCACACCGGTGACTTTGCTTGATTTTAGTACAACTGCACAAAACGAGGCTGGATTTCCTATTCGTGTTTGCAGATTCGTATTTTATCTTTGTCGTCTCATGAAAGGTCAGTACAGGGCTTCATCCACATGATTGTGCAATGTTCTTTGAGATGTTGTGCTACTTGTGTTCGTATTGTTTTAAATAAATGTTGAATTGAAGCTATTGTATTGCTCTCTTTTCCCATTAAGTAGTGAACAAAAATGGTACCAACCCAGACATGATGCTTGTTGCTTTGTTACAACAAACTCTGCATGACCCCCTTTATAAGTAGATGGAAGCACATGATGTTGTTGCGGCCACTCTCCCCTAGAACTGTTTATGCTTTTTCTTAATCTAATGCCGCTGGTAAAATTAAGCAATGCCACTCTTAGAATTAACTACTGAACTATTTTAAGAGAATTCCTCTGTTAATCTGAATCAATGCAACTGTTTTAGAAATGCTACTGTCCTATACTTTGTTTTCCATCAAGATAAGGTAGATGCTTCTTTTTGTGGCCGCATGTTTCATCCTCCTTTATTGGCCAGTAATTGTTTCCTTTTTTACCTCTGTTAAAACAGGGATATCTATTCAACTTGTTGCTTTAGCGAACTTAAATGTCACACTGGCGACTTTGCTTGATTTTAGTGCAACTGCACAAAATGAGATTGGGTTTCCTATTTGGGTTGGTAGATTCATATTTTATGTTGTTTGTCTCATGAATGGTCAGTACGGGCCTTCATCCACATGATTGTGCAGTGTGCTTTGAGATGTTGTGCTACTTGTATTGTTAATGTTTTGGAGAAATGTTGAATTGAAGCTATTAAACTGCTGTCTTTTACCATTAAGTGGCCAAAAATTGTTCCAACCCAGACATGATCCTTATTGCTTTGTTACAACAAACTCTGCATCAACCCCTTTATAAGTAGATGGAAGCACATGGTGTTGTTGCGCCCACTCTCCCCTGGAACTGTTTATGCTTTTTCTTAATCTAATGCCGCTGGTAAAATTAAGCAATGCCACTCTCAGAAGTAACTATTGAACTATTTTGAGAGAATTTCTCTGTTAATATGAATCAATGCAACCGTTTTAGAAATGCTACTGTCCTATACTTTGTTTTCCATCAAGATAAGGTAGATGCTTCTTTTTGTGGTCGCATGTTTCATCCTCCTTTATTGGCCAGTAATTGTTTCCTTTTTGGCCTCTGTTAAAACAGGGATATCTATTCAACTTGTTGCTATAGCGAATTTAAATGTCACACCGGCGACTTTGCTTGATTTCAGTGCAACTGCACAAAACAAGACTGGATTTCCTATTTGTGTTGGCAGTTTCGTATTTTATATTTGTCATCTCCTGAAAGGTCAGTACAGGGCTTCATCCACATGATTGTGCAATGTGCTTTGAGATGTTGTGCTACTTGTATTGGTACTATTTTAAATAAATGTTGAATTGAAGCTACTGTATTGTTGTCTTTTCCCATTAAGTAGTGAACAAAAATGGGACCAACCCAGACATGATGCTTGTTGCTTTGTTGCAACAAACTCTGCATCACCCCCTTTGTAAGTAGATGGAAGCACATGTTGTTTTTGCGCCCACTCTCCCCTAGAACTGTTTATGCTTTTTGTTAATCTAATGCCGCTGGTAAAATTAAGCAATGCCACTCTCAGAATTAACTACTGAATCTTAGTTCAAAACTGCAACACTTATTAGGGATTGTCGGGATTACCATTTTTGTGGCCGCATGTTTCATCCTCCTTTATTGGCTAGCAATTGCTTCCTTTTTTGCCTCTGTTAAAACAGGGATATCTATTCAACTTGTTGCTATTGCGACATTTTGCTTCGCTTAATTTTGGTGGAACTGCACAAAATGAGACCGGATTTCCATATATGTGTTGAGATATCTCTCAGGTCTTCCTCACGAGTTGTTTCAATTCTTTGTCTTGAAAGGTCAGTACCGACTTTCCTTAGAATTCACTACTAAATCTTAGTTCAAAACTGCAACACTTGTTAGGGATCGGCCAGAGTACATGTTTAAGAAATGTATTGTTCAGATAATGTCTCTGTTATTATATATCAGTTACAATGTTTTACAAATGTTATATCCTGCTTTCTAGTTCTTTCTACATGTTTAACCAAGGTATTGTTAAGATAATGTCTCTGTTAAAATGAATCAGTCGCATTGTTTTAGGAATGGTACTTTTCTGCTTTGTCATTCTTTATACATGTTGAAACAAGACATTGTTAAGATAATGCCTCAGTTAATATGTATGAATCACACTGATTGAGAATTGCTACTCTCCTGCTTTGTTTCCCATTAAGATAAGGTAGATCAGTAGAAGTTTTTCTTCTAGGAGTACAAGTCATCAACCGTTATTTCTCAGTAATTGTTTCCCTTATACCTAGTGTTGCTTATAGGGGTATCAAAATTAAAGCTCGGTTTTATTCCGACTTTCATTTTAGTTGAACTGCACAAAAGGAGCCAATGTGTCTAAGGCAAACTGCTGCATTAGTGGGTCCAGTTGGTCTTACCACTTTGTAGAAAGAATGATGAGGACATGACTACCTTGGATATGACCAAAAATATTGCATATATGCATATTTG
This sequence comes from Triticum aestivum, assembly GCF_018294505.1. Taxonomy (NCBI): domain Eukaryota; kingdom Viridiplantae; phylum Streptophyta; class Magnoliopsida; order Poales; family Poaceae; genus Triticum; species Triticum aestivum. The sequence goes on from NW_025228799.1 coordinate 24,356, forward strand.
TCAGGTGATTTCTAGTGCAAACTATTCAATAATCTATTTATGTTATCCAGAACAAAAATACTTCACACACTTTTGTGTTTTGTCTAATTGCAGGTGTATGGGACATTTGTACAATCCACATATGAAGATAAGGAAGAAAGAGATGTTTATTTGCTGTCCAAAAAGTTCTCTCACGTCACTTTTGGCCCAAGAGAAGATAGAGTCCAAGTCTCTCACGTTCTGGATTCAGATTCGGACTGCACAGACACACCTGACTCAAAACGCACACAAGTTTTTCATACGGACTTCGAATTGGGTGATTCTTTTTTTGTTGGAAACTAGATTTCGTGCACTTTCCAACCCAATTGGAATCACCTTCAAATTCGTCCGGAGCGTTGAGTTGTGGACGAAACAATCTGATGCTACAGCAGAATCCGAGTCAAACTACAAGTCCAAAGGTGTTACATCACCTCCACTTGGGCCCATTGGCCTTGTACGACCTAGATTTAGTTTTAGGCTGCCTTGGGACGTCCTCCCACCTCCTTGGCCGCCACCCCTTGCTCCTATATAAGTAGATCCATCTAGTAGCTTTTCCTTGGGATTTGTTTAGTTAAAAGTTAGCCATTGCAACTTCGTGTACTTCGTTTGTGTCCAACGACCAGACCAAGACCGCTTACGGATCCCCACCATTATCAATACCTCATATATATTTGCAATATTCAGATTGCTTTATCATATTCTTGCTCGTTCTTCGATTGCTTGCAGGAATAGACCTTCGTGGTCAGGCTGATCGTGCTTCCGGCATCATCAGTAACCTCAGGAGATTGGTTTAGCGATTGCTAAGGCGCAACGTCGTGCACGTTTGTAGTCGGATCGTCAAAGTCGTCTCCACCAAATCGATAGTTATCATCTCATCGAAAGATCGGGACACCCCCGCCTCTATCAGGTCTAGCCTAGGACCAGCACAGTACCGTCGTTGAGCGTTTATTCAACATTGCATCTTTGAATTGATTATTGCTAATCTTTTGCTACCATATATAGCCAACCCAGCTCCACATATTTCTACACCGTGTATACGTACGCTCCCCTGGCAATCGCTTTACTCAATATTCGGAGTTACTTGACACCGCTGGTTGCCGATCATCGCCTGCTGCATGGTAAGAACTTGTAAGACATTGATATTTGCTTTACTGTGAGCGTTTTACCACCACATCCTAGTAGTTATAGGAACATTATTTTTGGGTTTTGTTTCTTGTTCTACTAATCATGACAGGATCCAGAGTCAATTCATGGGCTTTGTCGATCGCGGGAGACGTGCCACCACCTTTGCAAATACCACAACCGTCACGAGAGGTGCACAAACATCCAAATGCACATGATCAGGTTAATGTATCTATACCACCATTTAATGGCCGTTTTAAACCTGCTTTATATATTGAATGTGAGTTCGACATAAAAAATATATTTGCTTCCCATAATTTCGATGAACATAAAAAGGTTAAGGTTGCGGTTGGTTCTTTCACTGGTTATGCTTTGGTTTGGTGGAGTGAATATTGTCGGTTACACCCTGATTATATACCTACTACTTGGGATGATTTGAAACTTGCCATGCGACATACTTTCGTCCCTGCTTATTATACTCGTGACATGATTAAGAAGTTGCAACACTTAAAACAAGGTAGTGAAACTGTAACAAAATATTATGATGATTTACAAACTACCTTGTTGCATTCCTCTTTAGAAGAAAGTGAAGATGATTTTATGGATAGATTTTGGGGAGGATTAAACCGTGATATTCAAGAGATACTAATTCATGAAGAGTGTTATCCTATGGACCATTTGTTTCATCTTGCTTGCAAATGATGAGGACATGACTACCTTGGATATGACAAAAAATATTGCATATATGCATATTTGTCAGGTGATTTCTAGTGCAAACTATTCAATAATCTATTTATGTTATCCAGAACAAAAATACTTCACACACTTTTGTGTTTTGTCTAATTGCAGGTGTATGGGACATTTGTACAATCCACATATGAAGATAAGGAAGAAAGAGATGTTTATTTGCTGTCCAAAAAGTTCTCTCACGTCACTTTTGGCCCAAGAGAAGATAGAGTCCAAGTCTCTCACGTTCTGGATTCAGATTCGGACTGCACAGACACACCTGACTCAAAACGCACACAAGTTTTTCATACGGACTTCGAATTGGGTGATTCTTTTTTTGTTGGAAACTAGATTTCGTGCACTTTCCAACCCAATTGGAATCACCTTCAAATTCGTCCGGAGCGTTGAGTTGTGGACGAAACAATCTGATGCTGCAGCAGAATCTGAGTCAAACTACAAGTCCAAAGGTGTTACATCACCTCCACTTGGGCCCATTGGCCTTGTACGACCTAGATTTAGTTTTAGGCTGCCTTGGGACGTCCTCCCACCTCCTTGGCCTCCACCCCTTGCTCCTATATAAGTAGATCCATCTAGTAGCTTTTCCTTGGGATTTGTTTAGTTAAAAGTTAGCCATTGCAACTTCGTGTACTTCGTTTGTGTCCAACGACCAGACCAAGACCGCTTACGGATCCTCACCTTTATCAATACTTCATATATACTCGCAATATTCAGATTGCTTTTATCATATTCTTGCTTGTTCTTCGATTGCTTGCAGGAATAGACCTTCGTGGTCAGGTTGATTGTGCTCCAGCGTGGTCAATAACCTTTCGGAGTTGGTTTAGCGATTGCTAAGGCGCAACGTCGTGCACGTTTGTAGTCGGATCGTCAAAGTCATCTTCACCAAATCGATAGTTATCATCTCATCGAAAGATCGGGACACCCCCGCCTCTATCAAGTGGTATCAGTTTTCAGGTTGCTCGGTGAGAATTTCCAGTTTTCCTAGATTAGATTTATTTTCTTACCTATTGTCCAAGAAAAAGCCACAAAAAAAAAGTTAGATCTGTTCATCCTTTATCCAAGCCAGTCTGAGCCTTTGCAATTTTCTATTCATTGTTTGCATAGTTGAATTATCGGTTGCATCGTCGTGTAAGTTGCTGGTCTTAGCGTCTAGTTCCTTTAGAGTTTCGAGTTCTGTTCACATTAGTCACGCCGCCGCTGCATCATTATCCCTTCCGCTGTCCACCATCCCATCTATTAATTTCCACCACGTGCTACGCACTGTTCATTGTCATAATCATAGTTGAGGTCATTCACATCTTCGCCTGATCCAATCTGCATCTTATCTAGTTTGTCTTGAAAAAAAAAGATAGAGAAAAAAAATAGAAAAAAGGAAAAAAAAAGAAAAAGAGAGAGAAGAAAAAGAAAAAAAAAGCGTGAGAAAAAAAAAGAGAGAAGAAAAAAAAATTGGATCTATCTAGAATCAATCTCGTACCTGAATTCGGATTGGAATCTGTTTTGCGCACTGTTCAGTAAAACAGGTGTATCTTCCTCATATGAAGTCCGTTTTGGCTCCGTGAGTACTCAAATTGAAGCTAGCGACGAGCCGCATCTAAATAGTTGCAGAAGCTAGTTCAATATTTGACACCTCAAAATCGGCTTCTAAATAGGTCTTTTTGCCCTCCGAAGGTCGTGAACACAGCTTGTTCCAATTTTTCAGGCCAGTTTTAGAATTCTTTGACTCCTCATATCAACTCGGAATTGAGTGATTCTTTTTGCATTGGAAAGCTTGAGTTAATAGCATTCTTTGAAAGAATTTATCAGAAAATTGTCTCAAACTTTTCAAGAGGAAAGTTGGAGAGAGAGTTGTTGTATATCCTGCTTGGCAGTTGTTTTTCATCATTCTCTTCACTGCCGTTGTGATCTTCACTTATATCTTGCTGTCAAGAGCTACTTAGTATCCTTCATTGATGCTAGTTGTGCTACAGCGTGACCTCATTAGTGTTCTAGGCTCGCGTCTCTAGTACGGTCTAGCCTACGACCAGCACAGTACCGTCGTTGAGCGTTTATTCAACATTGCATCTTTGAATTGATTATTGCTAATCTTTTTCTACCATATATAGCCAACCCAGCTCCACATATTTCTACACCGTGTATACGTACGCTGATAGAGGCAAAGGTGTCCCGTCTTTCGATGAGAAGGTGGATTTCGCTTTGGTGGAAGTCGACTTTGACGATCCGACTACGAACGTGCGAGGACGTCGCGCCTTAGCAATCGCTAAACCAACTCCGAGAGGTTATTGACCACGCCGGGGCACGATCAACCTGACCACGAGGGTCTGTTTCCTGCGAGCAAACGAAGAACAAGCAAGAAACTAAGATTGCAATCTGGATATTGCGAATATAAGATGAAAGCTTTATTGATCAAGGTGGGGTTCTGTGACGCCTTTGTCTGGTCGTTGAACACAAACGAAGTACGCGAAGTTGCAGCTATGGCGAACTTTTAATCTAAACAAAACCCAAAGTCTAAACGATGCCCTAAGGGCTGTATATATGGAGGAAGAGGGGGGAATTTCGTGGCCCTTGGTGGAGGGGTCCGAAATCAACCCTATCTCTTGTTTCCCCACACATACGGACTCAAAAAATAGCCTATACTTATGTATTTCGAAATTACATGGGCCTGGCCCAATAATAAGGTGACGCAGCACCTAAAATAGCCTCGGGACGAAATTTATGAAGTGGCATCTTGTATATTTCGTCCAAGGCTTCATGCACCCATTATGGTGGCTTCAAAGTCCTGAAATCATCACTTGTAACTCCGTTCTTGTTCCCCTTGCGCATGCCATCATCTCCATGCTTGTTCTTGCTCCAATGTTCATCCTTCTCCAAGCTAGGCCCTTCATTTGTAAGCAAAACAAATGTATCCAATTTAGGCAGCATCATATTCTCATGAACATTAGAATCATTACCAAGAAACGAAAGTACCTGGTAATTTAGTTGGCGTGCACGAGCTCTAGTAATTGGTCCAGTATGTATAGCAGCAGGGGCTGTGGGTGTAACAATTGTATTGATGTCCTCATCAGAAGTTGATAAAGACAAGATTGAAGCTATTGAGAGTTGGCCGCAACCCAAAACGGTCACACAAGTGAGGAGTTTTCTTGGCCTCGCTGGATTCTATAGGCATTTTGTGAGAGATTTCAGCACCATTGCTGCACCTCTCAATGAGCTTACAAAGAAAGATGTGCCTTTTCTTTGGGGTACCGCACAGGAAGAAGCCTTCACGGTATTGAAAGATAAGTTGACACATGCTCCTTTACTCCAACTTCCTGATTTTAATAAGACTTTTGAGCTTGAATGTGATGCTAGTGGAATTGGATTAGGAGGTGTGTTATTACAAGATGGCAAACCTGTTGCATACTTTTCTGAAAAATTGAGTGGGCCTAGTCTGAATTATTCTACTTATGATAAAGAATTATATGCTCTTGTTCGGACTTTAGAAACATGGCAACATTATTTATGGCCCAAAGAATTTGTTATACATTCTGATCATGAATCTTTGAAACATATTAAAAGTCAAGCTAAACTAAATCGTAGACATGCTAAATGGGTTGAATTCATTGAGACTTTCCCTTATGTCATTAAACACAAGAAGGGAAAAGAAAATGTTATTGCTGATGCATTGTCTCGTCGCTATACTATGCTTTCACAACGTGACTTCAAAATATTTGGTTTGGAGACCATCAAAGATCAATATGTGCATGATGCTGATTTTAAAGATGTAATGCAGAATTGTAAAGAAGGAAGAATGTGGAACAAGTTTGTTGTTAACGATGGATTTGTGTTTCGTGCTAACAAGCTATGCATTCCAGCTAGCTCCGTTCGTCTTTTGTTGTTGCAGGAGGCGCATGGAGGAGGATTAATGGGACACTTTGGCGTGAAGAAGACGGAGGACGTACTTGCTACACATTTCTTTTGGCCAAAGATGAGACGGGATGTTGAGCGTTTTATTGCTCGCTGCACTACATGTCAAAAAGCTAAGTCACGACTCAATCCTCATGGTTTATATATGCCTTTGGCTGTACCTAGTGTTCCTTGGGAGGATATATCTATGGACTTTGTGTTAGGTTTACCTCGAACAAAGAAGGGGAGGGATAGCATATTTGTTGTCGTGGATAGATTCTCGAAAATGGCACACTTTATACCATGTCATAAAAGCGATGATGCTGTTAATGTTGCTGATTTGTTCTTTCGTGAAATTATTCGCTTGCATGGTGTGCCAAATACTATTGTTTCAGATCGTGATACTAAATTTCTTAGCCACTTTTGGAGATGTTTATGGGCTAAGTTGGGGACTAAACTGCTTTTTAGTACTACTTGTCACCCCCAAACTGATGGACAAACTGAAGTAGTCAATAGAACGTTGTCTACTATGCTTAGGGCTGTTTTGAAGAATAATAAGAAAATGTGGGAGGAATGCTTGCCTCATATTGAATTTGCTTATAATCGTTCATTGCATTCTACTACTAAGATGTGCCCTTTTGAAGTTGTGTATGGTTTCCTACCTCGTGCACCTATTGATTTGTTGCCTCTTCCATCTTCGGAGAAGGTTAATTTTTGATGAGGACATGACTACCTTGTATATGACCAAAAATATTGCATATATGCATATTTGTCAGGTGATTTCTAGTGCAAACTATTCAATAATCTATTTATGTTATCCCGAACAAAAATACTTCACACACTTTTGTGTTTTGTCTAATTGCAGGTGTATGGGACATTTGTACAATCCACATATGAAGATAAGGAAGAAAGAGATGTTTATTTGCTGTCCAAAAAGTTCTCTCACGTCACTTTTGGCCCAAGAGAAGATAGAGTCCAAGTCTCTCACGTTCTGGATTCAGATTCGGACTGCACAGACACACCTGACTCAAAACGCACACAAGTTTTTCATACGGACTCCGAATTGGGTGATTCTTTTTTTGTTGGAAACTAGATTTCGTGCACTTTCCAACCCAATTGGAATCACCTTCAAATTCGTCCGGAGCGTTGAGTTGTGGACGAAACAATCTGATGCTGCAGCATAATCCGAGTCAAACTACAAGTCCAAAGGTGTTACATCACCTCCACTTGGGCCCATTGGCCTTGTACGACCTAGATTTAGTTTTAGGCTGCCTTGGGACGTCCTCCCACCTCCTTGGCCGCCACCCCTTGCTCCTATATAAGTAGATCCATCTAGTAGCTTTTCCTTGGGATTTGTTTAGTTAAAAGTTAGCCAACGCAACTTCGTGTACTTCGTTTGTGTCCAACGACCAGACCAAGACCGCTTTCGGATCCCCACCTTTATCAATACTTCATATATATTTGCAATATTCAGATTGCTTTTATCATATTCTTGCTCGTTCTTCGATTGCTTGCAGGAATAGACCTTCGTGGTCAGGTTGATCGTGCACCGGCGTGGTCAATAACCTCTGGAGATTGGTTTAGCGATTGCTAAGGCGCAACGTCGTGCACGTTTGTAGTCGGATCGTCAAAGTCGTCTCCACCAAATCGATAGTTACCATCTCATCGAAAGATCGGGACACCCTCGCCTCTATCAATGAGGATTGAGTCGTGACTTAGCTTTTTGACATGTAGTGCAGCGAGCAATAAAACGCTCAACATCCCGTCTCATCTTTGGCCAAAAGAAATGTGTAGCAAGTACGTCCTCCGTCTTCTTCACGCCAAAGTGTCCCATTAATCCTCCTCCATGCGCCTCCTGCAACAACAAAAGACGAACGGAGCTAGCTGGAATGCATAGCTTGTTAGCACGAAACACAAATCCATCGTTAACAACAAACTTGTTCCACATTCTTCCTTCTTTACAATTCTGCATTACATCTTTAAAATCAGCATCATGCACATATTGATCTTTGATGGTCTCCAAACCAAATATTTTGAAGTCAAGTTGTGAAAGCATAGTATAGCGACGAGACAATGCATCAGCAATAACATTTTCTTTTCCCTTCTTGTGTTTAATGACATAAGGGAAAGTCTCAATGAATTCAACCCATTTAGCATGTCTACGATTCAGTTTAGCTTGACTTTTAATATGTTTCAAAGATTCATGATCAGAATGAATAACAAATTCTTTGGGCCATAAATAATGTTGCCATGTTTCTAAAGTCCGAACAAGAGCATATAATTCTTTATCATAAGTAGAATAATTCAGCCTAGGCCCACTCAATTTTTCAGAAAAGTATGCAACAGGTTTGCCATCTTGTAATAACACACCTCCTAATCCAATTCCACTAGCATCACATTCAAGCTCAAAAGTCTTATTAAAATCAGGAAGTTGGAGTAAAGGAGCATGTGTCAACTTATCTTTCAATACCGTGAAGGCTTCTTCCTGTGCGGTACCCCAAACAAAAGGCACATCCTTCTTTGTAAGCTCGTTGAGAGGTGCAGCAATGGTGCTGAAATCTCTCACAAAACGCCTATAGAATCCAGCGAGGCCAAGAAAACTCCTCACTTGTGTGACCGTTTTGGGCTGCGGCCAACTCTCAATAGCTTCAATCTTGGCTTTATCAACTTCAATTCCCTGTGGAGTAACAACATAGCCAAGAAAAGATACTCGGTCGGTGCAAAAGGTGCACTTCCCAAGGTTACCAAACAAACGTGCATCACGTAGAGCAATAAAAACAGCACGTAAATGTTCCAAATGTTCCTCCAAAGATCTGCTATAAATCAATATGTCATCAAAGTACACTACCACAAATCGTCCAATGAAAGCACGTAAAACTTCGTTCATTAATCTCATGAAAGTACTAGGTGCATTAGTTAATCCAAAAGGCATGACTAACCACTCATATAATCCAAACTTAGTTTTAAATGCTGTTTTCCATTCATCTCCCAATTTCATACGAATTTGATGGTAGCCACTACGCAAATCAACTTTGGAGAATATTGTAGAGCCACTCAATTCATCAAGCATATCATCTAGCCTAGGAATAGGATGACGATAACGAATAGTAATATTATTAATGCCTCTACAATCAACACACATACGTGATGTACCATCCTTTTTCGGCACTAGAATAATAGGAACAGCACATGGACTAAGGGATTCGCGTATATAACCTTTGTCGAGAAGCTCTTGTACTTGACGCATAATCTCCTTCGTCTCCTCTGGATTGGTACGGTATGGTGCACGGTTTGGCAGTGAAGCACCGGGAATTAAGTCAATCTGATGCTCAATCCCTCGAATAGGCGGTAATCCCGGTGGCACGTCTTGTGGAAAAACGTCAGCGAACTCCTGCAAAATGTTAGTGACAGCAGGAGGCAAAGAGGAAGGCACGTCCTCGAATGAAAATAATGCCTCTTTGCACACAAAAGCATAGCAAACAGATTTGCTGAAATCTAGCTCATCAATATCAGATTTGGTGGCAAATAACCATGCACTTTTCAATTTAATTTCAGAAGCAACACTAGATGGTTTATTATTATGCTTCATTTGTTGCTCAAATTCTTTTGCCACAATCTGATTTTCACTCTTATTCTTCTCCTGTTGTGCTTTATTAGCTCTATTAATATCATCTTTCAAAATGGAATCAGGAGTCATAGGAAGCAAAGTAATATTTTTATCCTTATGAACAAGAGTATAGTGATTGTTTCTACCATGGTGTACAGAATTTTTATCAAATTGCCATGGTCTACCAAGTAATAAGGAACATGCTTGCATAGGTACCACATCACAATCAACATAATCAACATATGTAGAGATACTAAAATGCACACGAACAGTACGTGTTACCTTAACCTTGCCGCTGTTGTTGAACCATTGGATGTAGTAAGGATGTGGATGTGGTCTTGTGGTGAGAGAAAGCTTCTCCACCATCTCCATGCTAGCCAAGTTGTTGCAGCTCCCTCCGTCTATTATGACGCGCACAGAACGTTCCTTCACAACTCCCTTGGTATGGAACAAATTGTGCCTCTGATTTTGCTCAGCTTGTGTGACCTGCACACTCAAAACACGTTGAGCAACTAAACATTCATACCTGTCAGCGTCTTCAGGAGCCATGTATTGCGTCTCATGATTAGAATCATCTCCACCATGTTCTTCACGTGTAATAAGAGCTAATGTCTCCTCATCATAGTCACTAGCGGACTCATATCCACCATCCGCGGTAGCAATCATCACACGCGGAGATTTGCATTCTCTCGCATAATGACCTCCTCCCTTACAACGACAACAAATAATATCACTTGTGTGCCCTGTTGATGCTATGGAAGAAGAAGAACGCTGTGTAGGCCCTGCAGGTGCGCTCTTGGCAGATAATGGTGGTTGTGCCTGTTTTCTTGTATCACGGCTGGAGGTGGCACCTGATGGAAGTGCTGGTGCAGTTGAAGTAGAAGATGCACGTGGTGTCCATGATGAAGGTCGGCCTGCAGAAAAGTTAGTTCGCCCCAATGTTTGTCGATCCTGCACTTCACGTTCAGCTTTACAAGCAAGATGGAATAAACGAGTGATATTAGTATACTCCTTATAGTCTAGAATGGTCTGAATCTCTCTATTTAATCCACCCAGGAAACGTGCAAGCATAGCTTCATTCTCCTCAACAATACCACATCTAATCATGCCAGTTTGTAATTCCTGATAATATTCCTCTACAGAATTTTTTCCTTGTCTTAAACGCTGCAATTTTTGAAGCAATTCACGTTGATAATATGGTGGAACCCAACGCGTACGCATAGCAGTTTTCAAAGCAGCCCAAGTAGCCGGAATAGGATATAATCTACAATGCTCAGACCACCAAACACATGCAAAACTAGTGAATGCACAAACAGCAGCAGGAACACGTCTCTCCTCGGGATATTGTAAACATGTAAATCGTTGTTCAGTTTCTAACTCCCAAGTAAGATATATATCAGGAACATATCTACCCTCAAATGGTGGAATATTCAATTTCAGTTTAGGAATATGGACATCATCTCGTACCTGAGGTGGTGGTGCAGGCCTACCATGACGAATATATACCTGAGGTCGACCTGCTGGTGGTGGTGCTGGTGGCTGCTCGTAGATCTGATTTTGATCAACCTCATCCTCATAATCACCCGCATACTCATCATCCTCCTGGGTACCAGCAGGAGCAGTAGCAGGAGCCAAAGAAGCACCAACAGCAGTAGCAGCGGCACCAGAAGTTTGTCCTGTCTCAATAGGAACACGCTATGCTCGTCCATACTGATTCGGAAGGGGGCGTAGTTGTTGTTGTTGCAGAGGTGCGACAGGTGCAGCCGGTGGTGGAAGACGCGCAAGCAGTTCATTAAATCTGTTATCGAGCTTTGTTTCGAACGTCTTCTCAAGGCCAGTGATCTTCTCCATGGCCTCTTCAAAATTGTTCAGCACATCTTGTACCTGTTTAGTCATCATTTGCTGAAACTTATCATGAAGCTCCTTGTTCGATAAGTTCTCCCAGTCAATCTCGTCGGCTTGTGATCCTGGCATGGTTAGCAGCAATAGAAACACACAAGAATATGATCCTACAGACTACTAAGAAGTGGTGGTGGTGTATCACAAATCCGTCAAGCAAATCTCAAATTCTTACCAGTTCTTACCCAGCAGCAGGCGGTGATCGGCAACCGGTGTAGTAAAAAACTCTCAAAGCGTGGATAGAGCGATTACCAGGGAGAGTCGAACACACGACGTAGATGTATGTGGAGCTGGGAAGGCTTATAGTATGGTAGCAAAAAGGGTCAGCAATAACCAATTCAGAGATGCAAAGTTGAATAAACGCTCAACGACGGTACTGTGCTGGTCCTAGGCTAGACTGTGCTAGAGACGCGAGCCTAGAACACCAACAAAATCACGGCGCGGCACGTAAACAAGGGAAAAGCACACTCTGAATTTTTTTTTTCGCTTTTTTTTGCGCTCTTTTTTTTTTGCGCTCTTTTTTTTTTTGCGAAAAATCACTATAATGGCGAGTGTCTCAAAACTCTTCCTAGCTCAAACTGACAGGATGGGCACGAAATTTTTCGACCAATTTTTTTTTTCGACTGCCCGGACCCAAAAACTGGAAACGGGTCAAAAAAAACTTCCTATAATGGCACCTGTCTCAAAACACTCAGAAACACCTAAAAATAGGATAGCCAGAATTTTTTTCGAAAAATGCGTTTTCGAAAAATTTTGGGCCTAAACGGAGCGTGGCTACCCGACTCCGGCAAGGAAACACGAATCGGAATCTAGATGGATCTCGAAAACAACCCTAATAAGCAAGGAACTCGGATTGGTGGTGGATATATGGTGGTGGTATATGGCAGCGGTGGTGGTAGCGGTGGTAGTATATGGATATGGATCGGTGGTGGTATATGGACACGGATTGGTGGTGGTATATGGATACGGATTCGGAGCGGTGGTGGTAGATGGCAGGGGCGATGATGATGGTGCGGCGGCGGCGTGACAACTTATGACCAGAACTCGAAACTCTAAAAGACTAGACTCTAAGACCAGCAACTAGAC
>NW_025228800.1:0-3042 GCF_018294505.1 Triticum aestivum
GTATTCGGTACACCGTGCCACGTACCTACCGCATCACAGCCCACCCCTACGGTCAGCGCTGTCCACGGCCTCCAGTAGGCTACAAACACCAGAAACTACTTGCAACTCCTGGACAGAGAGCTAGGGTGAATAAGAAGTCGAGCGGGGTCATATTTCAGGGCCCAATGTATGGTAGTAGCTGATTCTTAAATCACACATACAGATCTCAGTGCTTAAGGTCGGCTTCAATGAAACAACCCACCATGTACTCCTACATGGCCTCTCATCGATACCTTTACCAAATCGTGTTCACCACACCACTCTCAGTACCGACATAATCATTTCACTCTAGCCCATCACCCAGATGAACCAGACCTGACACGACTCTAAGCATAGCAGGCATAGCAAGGTAGGAACAACACATACATATGGCTCAATCAACTCCTACACATGCTAGTGGGTTTCATCTAGTTACTGTGGCAATGACAGGTCATGCAGAGGAAATGGGTTCAACTACCGTAGCACACAGCAGTTTGAATCGCGTTGTCTTAATGCAGTAAAAGAGAGCAGGAGCGAGAACATGGGATTGTATCGATATGATCAAATGGTTGGTTGCTTGCCTGATGGTTCGTTGCACGGATACGGTTCTTCGTTAGGGTAATCACGGTACTCCTCGGGGACAGAACCTGTCGCAAAGGGCATCGATACACAAGCATCACCAAACAATGTGCAACAATATGATGCATGCATGAAACATGGCAATATGAGTGTATTGGGCTAATGCAACTAAAGCCAGAAGGGTTTGAACAAATTTGAATCAGAGATTCAAATTTCAAATTCAAATATGGCCTTTTAAAGTGCCTTTTCTTGTTCTGCTTGAATCATCAATTTAACTTGTTTGATCATGCATGAAAATAGTACAGATGGATAGATTGGATTTTTCTGATCATTTTGCATATATAATTTGTCCAATTTGGAGTTACAGAATAAAAGTTATGAATTTTTGAAGTTTAATTAATATTCTGGAATTTCCTGATTTAATTTAAATCCAGAAATATGATTACTGCGTCAGCATGACGTCAGCATGACGTCAGTCGTCAACTGTGGCTGGTTGAAGTCAAACCTGACGTGTGGGGGCCACACGTCAGTGACAGGGGGGGTTAAACAGATTTAAATTAATCCTAATTACTAATTAGTGGCGCTGGGGCCCACTGTCAGTGTCAGGGGGGGTTGACTAACAGTAGTTAGCGCTAACCTAACCACCTGGCCGACAGGGCCCACGCGTCAGTGACCCTGGGGGGTCAAACCCCAGGTCGGTCAAGTCAAACCCCACCGGCGACATGACGCCGGCGAGATCCGAGACGGCGGCGAGAGTGGTTTTTGCCATTCCGGCGACCAAATGGACGGCGGAAGGCATCTACGTGTTGCTGAGGCTGAGCCGCGTCTATTGGTGGTGGTGGTTGGGCTCGGGGTGGCCGGAGTTGACGGCGGCGAGCTCGGCTGCGGTGGCCGGAGTTCGGGTGCGGTCGGGATCAGTGTTGCAGGGGGTTTGGGGAGGCGTTGGTGCGTTCTACGTGCTCCTGGTGATGTGTGGAGCACGATGGCGAGCTCGGTTGGGCGCTACGGCGACCGTGGCCACGACGGCGACATCGCCGGCGGCGTGGAGCTTTCGGTCGAGGTGGAGCTAGGGCCTAGAGGTCGGGAGGGACCAGGGAAGAGGGGGGAAACGCTCCGGGGGCTCACCGCGGTTGCAGTGGGCGTCGAAGCGGGCTCGGGGACGCGCCGGAGACGATGAATTTGACGGCGACGGTGGTCGGAGTCCGAAGAGGGGAACGGCAATGTGGCGGCGATGCAGGGCTTCCGGGGACCCGTGGAGCGGTGGGGAGGAAGAGGGAGTTGTGGCGGAGCTTCTGAGCTAATCGGGGGAGCGAGGGGTGGTCGGAGGCGGTGGCTATGGCGAACGGCGGCGACGGTCGTGTTCGGCCGTGTGAGAGAGAGAGCGAGAGAGAGGAAGGAGAGAGCCAGGGAGAGTGAGAGAGAGCAGGGGGAATCGGGACGGGCTGCGGGCGTCATCCACACGGCCAGGAGGGCGTCGGCAAGCAGGAGGTGGCCGCGCGGCCGCGCGCGCGCGAGCACGCAGCAGCTTCGGGGCGAGGGCAGGAAGACGACGGGGAGCTACAGTGCTGGGCTTGGTCGGTTGCTGGCTGGGCCGGCCAGCTGGCTGGGCCGCACAGGTAAGTCTTCCCCTTTCTTTTCTGTTTTCTGTTTTTATTTAATATATCTGCAACTTTGTTGAATTAAATAAAATACCTAGGCAATTCCAAAAATCACCAAACTACTCCTGGCTCATAGTTGGATTATTTCCAACATGAAACATTTTAGTTTGGAGATATTTGAGCATTTAAATATTTTATATAATTTTAAATGCCCAAATTCAAATAGTTATGATTTAATTCAAAAACCCTAGGATGGCCTAGGAAAATGTGCACCACTTTTGCAGAGGTTCTGAACCAAGACAAAAATGATGGGCATTTTAGAAGGGCATTTCAGGTTCATTGAAAATTATTTTAGTAAACCCTAGTTGGTTTCAGAGGGGACTGGGGGTTCTGTCATCCCCATTTCAGGTTTCTGCTGAAAGAGTAAACATGATGCAACACTCTAATGCATGACTAGCTAGGGTGTGACAGTCACCCTGTCTTAGCGTAACGCGAGTCGAGGCGGACGTCGTCGCGGTAGCGACGACGGACGCCGAGACGAGCACGTGACACCAGTGCCACCCTGTCTTAGCATAACGCGAGTCGAGGCAGACGTCGTCGCGGTAGCGACGACGGACACCGAGACGAGCACGTGACACCATTGCCACCCTGTATTAGCGTAACGCGAGTCGAGGCAGACGTCGTCGTGGTAGCGACGATAGACGACGAGACGAGCACGGGACACCAGTGTCACCCTGTCTTAGCGTAACGCGAGTCGAGGTGGACGTCGTCGCGATAGCGACGATGGACGCCGAGACAAGCACGTGACACCACTGCCACCCAGTCTTAGCCTAACGCGAGTCGAGGC
>NW_025228800.1:5267-5768 GCF_018294505.1 Triticum aestivum
GGTAGCGACGATGGAGGCCGAGATGATTACGTGACAGTACTGCAACGCTGTCTTAGCGTAAGTGAGTCGAGGCGGACGTCGTCGCGGTAGCGACGACGGACGCCGAGACGAGCACGTGACACCAGTGCCTCCCTGTCTTAGCGTAACGCGAGTCGAGGCGGACGTCGTCGCGGTAACGACAACGGACGCCGAGACGAGCACGTGACACCAGTGCCACCCTGTCTTAGCGTAACGCGAGTCGAGGCGGACGTCGTCGCGGTAGCGACGATGGAGGCCGAGACGAGCATGTGACAGCACTGCAACCCTGTCTTAGCATAACGCGAGTCGAGGCGGACGTCATCGCGGTAGCAACGACGGACGCCGAGACGAGCACGTGACACCACTGCCACCCTGTGTTAGCGTAACGCGAGTCGAGGCGGACATCATCGCGGTAGCAACGACGGACACCGAGTTGAGCACGTGACACCAGTGCCACCCTGTCTTAGCATAACGCGAGTCGAG
>NW_025228800.1:5990-6539 GCF_018294505.1 Triticum aestivum
GCGTAACGTGAGTCGAGGCGGACGTCGTCGCGGTAGCGACGACGGACGCTAAGACGAGCATGTGATACCAGTGCCACCCTGCCTTAGCGTAACGCGAGTCGAGGCGGACGTCGTCGCGGTAGCGACGACGGACGCCGAGACGAGCACGTGACACCAGTGCCACCCTGTCTTAGCGTAACGCGAGTCGAGGCGGACGTTGTCCCGGTAGCGACGACGGACGCCGAGACGAGCACGGGATACCAGTGCCACCCTGTCTTAGCGTAACGCGAGTCGAGGCGGACGTCGTCGCGGTAGCAACGATGGACGCCGAGACAAGCACGTGACACCACTGCCTCCCTGTCTTAGCGTAACGCGAGTCGAGGCGGACATGGTCGCGGTAGCGTCGACGGCTGCCGAGACGAGCACGTGACACCACTGCCTCCCAGTCTTAGCGTAATGCGAGTCGAGGCAGACGTCGTCGCGGTAGCGACGACGGATGCCGAGACGAGCACGTGACACCAGTGCCACCCTTTCTTAGCGTAACGCGAGTCGATGAGGACGTCGTTGCGG
>NW_025228800.1:7256-8344 GCF_018294505.1 Triticum aestivum
CGTGACACCACTGCCTCCCTGTCTTAGCGTAACGCGAGTCGAGGCGGACGTCGTCGCGGTAGCGACGACGGACGCCGAGACGAGCACGTGACACCACTGCCACCCTGTCTTAGCGTAACGCGAGTCGAGGCGGATGTCGTCGCGGTAGCGACGACGGACGCCGAGACGAGCACGTGACACCACTGCCACCCTGTCTTGGCGTAAACGCGAGTCGAGGCGGACGTCGTCGCGGTATGCTCGATATGTGCAAATACAACATGGCATCACACCATGACTCTACGACTCAAGTATTTATTCAATAGGCTCCGAAGAGCGAGATATTACAAACATGGGTCTCATGACCCAACATTCAGAGCATACAAATCAAAACACAAGCGGAAGCTTAACATGTCTGAGTACAGACATCTACAAATGAAAGGGGCTGAGAAGCCGGACTATCTACCAGATCCTGCCGAGGGCACAAGATCGTAGCTGAGGTATCAAGCTAAACGTCGAAAACCACGCGGAACTACTAGCGAGACTGACGTCTCTCTGCAAAAACATAAAATAGGCAAACATGAGTACAAATGTACCCAGCAAGACTTACATCAGAACTAGCTACATATGCATCATTTTCAACAAAGGGATGGTGGGGTTTAACTGCAGCAAGCCAGCTTTGACTCGGTGGCTATCCTGATCTACGACTGCAAGTAACTCTTTTGAGGTGGCGCACACGAGTCCACATATTCACCATATCAATACACCACTATGGATCCGCTCCCGTCTCCCTACGAGAACGCCATCCATAGCACTCACGCTTATCTTGCGTATTTTAGAGTATCCACTTTCACTTGTCTATGAACTGATATAAGCAACCCAGAAGTCCTTTTCCGTGGACACGGCTATTCGAATAGATAATGTTAACCCTGCAGGGGTGTACTTATTCATACATGTTTTCACCACTTAGCGTCTGCACACGACATGTGCTCGGCAGACTTCAAGCGAAAGCCGACGTGGGTGTAGACCACGACCTACCTAAACACTCAAGTCTCTAGTCCAGGTTTATCGCCTATTCGGGTTCCATCCATGAGGAGATCCGGCCGGAGTTT
>NW_025228800.1:9349-9943 GCF_018294505.1 Triticum aestivum
TGACAGTACTGCAACCCTGTCTTAGCGTAAGCGAGTCGAGGCGGACGTCGTTGCGGTAGCGACGACGGACGCCGAGACGAGCACGTGACACCAGTGCCTCCCTGTCTTAGCATAACGCGAGTCGAGGCGGACGTCGTCGCGGTAACAACGACGGACGCCGAGACAAGCACGTGACACCAGTGCCACCCTGTCTTAGCGTAACGCCGAGTCGAGGCGGACGTCGTCGCGTAGCGACGATGGAGGCCGAGACGAGCACGTGACAGCACTGCAACCCTGTCTTAGCGTAAGGCGAGTCGAGGCGGACGTCGTCGCGGTAGCGACGACGGACACCAAGACGAGCACGTGACACCACTGCCACCCTATCTTAGCGTAACGCGAGTCGAGGCAGACGTCTTCGCGGTAGCGACGACGGGCGCGGAGACGAGCACGTGACACCACTGCCACCCTGTCTTAGCGTAATGCGAGTCGAGGCGGACGTCGTCGCGGTAGCAACGACGGACGCCGAGACGAGCACGTGACACCACTTCCACCTTGTCTTAGCGTAACGCGAGTCGAGGTGGACGTCGTCGCGGTAGCGAGGACGGAAGCCGAGAC
>NW_025228800.1:10268-11975 GCF_018294505.1 Triticum aestivum
GTCGTCGCGGTAGCGACGACGGACGCCGAGACGAGCACGTGACACCACTGCCACCCTATCTTAGCGTAACGTGAGTCGAGGCGGACGTCGTCGCGGTAGCGACGACGGACGCCGAGACAAGCACGTGACACCATTCCCACCCTGTCTTAGCGTAACGCACATCGAGGCGGACGTCGTCGCGGTAGCGACGACGGACGCCGAGACGAGCACGTGACACCATTCCCATCTTGTCTTAGCGTAACGCGAGTCGAGGCGGACGTCGTCGCGGTAGCGACGACGGACTTTGAGACGAGCACGTGACACCACTGTCACCCTGTCTTAGCGTAACACGAGTCGAGGCGGACGTCATCGCGGTAGCGACGACGGACGCCGAGACGAGCACGTGACAACATTCCCACCTTGTCTTAGCGTAACACGAGTCGGGGCGGACGTCGTCGCGGTAGCGACGACGGACGCCGAGACGAGCACGTGACACCATTCCCACCATGTCTTAGCGTAACGCGAGTCGAGGCGGACGTCGTCGCGGTAGCGACGACGGACTCTGAGACGAGCACGTGACACCATTCCCATCCTGTCTTAGCGTAACGCGAGTCGAGGCGGACGTCGTCGCGGTAGCAACGACGGACGCCGAGACAATCACGTCACACCATTCCCACCCTGTCTTAGCGTAACGCGAGTCGAGGCAGACGTCGTCGCGGTAGCGACGACGGACGCCGAGACGAGCACGTGACACCACTGTCACCCTGTCTTAGCGTAACACGAGTCGAGGCGGACGTCGTCACGGTAGCGACGACGGACGCCGAGATGAGCACGTGACAACATTCCCACCCTGTCTTAGCGTGACACGAGTCGAGGCGGACGTCATCGCGGTGGCGACGACGGACGCCGAGACGAGCACGTGACACCATTCCCACGCTGTCTTAGCGTAACGCGAGTCGAGGCAGACGTCGTCGCGGTAGCGACGACGGACGCCGAGACGAGCACGTGACACCATTCCCACCCTGTCTTAGCGTAACGCGAGTCGAGGCGAACGTCATCGCGGTAGCGACGACGGACGCCGAGACGAGCACGTGACACCTTTCCCACCATGCCTTAGCGTAACGCGAGTCGAGGCGGACGTCGTCGCGGTAGCGACGACGGACGCCGAGACGAGCACGGGATACCAGTGCCACCCTGTCTTAGCGTAACGCGAGTCGAGGCGGACGTCGTCGCGGCAGCAACGACGGACGCCGAGACGAGCACGTGACACCACTGCCTCCCTGTCTTAGCGTAACGCGAGTCGAGGCGGACGGCATCGCGGTAGCGACGACGGCCGCCGAGACGAGCACGTGACACCACTGCCTCCCTGTCTTAGCGTAACGCGAGTCGAGGCGGACGTCGTCGCGGTAGCGACGATGGATGCCGAGACGAGCACGTGACACCAGTGCCACCCTGTCTTAGCGTAACGCGAGTCGATGCGGACGTTGTAGCGCTAGCGAAGACGGACGCCGAGACGAGCACGTGACACCACTGCCTCCCTGTCTTAGCATAACGCGAGTCGAGGCGGCCGTCATCGCGGTAGCGACGACGGACGACGACACGAGCACGTGACACCAGTGCCACCCTGTCTTAGCGTAACGCGAGTCAAGGAGGACGTCGTCGCGGTAGCGATGACAGACGCCGAGACGAGCACGTGATACCAGTGCCACCCTGCCTGAGCGTAACGCG
>NW_025228800.1:14125-14648 GCF_018294505.1 Triticum aestivum
GTTAGCGACGACGGACGCCGAGACGAGCACGTGACACCAGTGCCACCCTGTCTTAGCATAACGCGAGTCGAGGCGGACGTCGTCCCGGTAGCGACGACGGACGCCGAGACGAGCACGGGATAACAGTGCCACCCTGTCTTAGCGTAACGCGAGTCGATGCGGACGTTGTAGCGGTAGCGAAGACGGACGCCGAGACGAGCAATTGACACCACTGCCTCCCTGTCTTAGCGTAATGCGAGTCGAGGTGGCCGTCGTCGCGGTAGCGACGACGGACGACGACACGAGCACGTGAGACCAGTGCCACCCTATCTTAGTGTAACGCGAGTCAAGGCGGACATCGTCGCGGTAGCGATGACGGACACCGAGACGAGCACGTGATACCAGTGCCACCCTGCCTGAGCGTAACGCGATTCGAGGCAGACGTCGTCGCGGTAGCTACGACGGACGCCGAGACGAGCACGTGACAACAGTGTCACCCTGTCTTAGCGTAACGCGAGTCGAGGCGAACGTCATCCCGGTAGCG
>NW_025228800.1:15906-18771 GCF_018294505.1 Triticum aestivum
GTCTTAGCGTAACGCGAGTCGAGGCGGACGTCGTCGCGGTAGCAACGACGGACGCCGAGACGAGCACGTGACACCACTGCCTCGCTGTCTTAGCGTAACGCGAGTCGAGGCGGACGTCGTCGCGGTACCGACGACGGCCGCCGAGACGAGCACGTGACACCACTGCCTCCCAGTCTTAGCGTAATGCGAGTCGAGGCGGACGTCGTCGCGGTAGCGACGACGGATGCCGAGACGAGCACGTGACACCAGTGCCACCCTTTCTTAGCGTAAAGCGAGTCGATGCGTGTCAGGACCCCGACTCAATGCCACATCGATCTAGCATGTAACACCTCATATCACTTTGCGGCCTCACGCACGGTATTCCCACGGGTGTCGCCTTACCTTAGCCCGGGACCGTTTGCGCCTTTTGGCACACGTATATGACAGTGTCGCTAGCATCCATATGATAAGGAGCCCGGGCTGACATGGCTAGTCGTAAACCCAAAGTGGCACAGACTTACAGTGACAGGCATCCATGACCCAGCATCGAACGTGTCGGTCATCAGCGAGTGAAACCAGGCTGTAGCACTGGGCTAGCAGGACTCCGGTGAACCGGGCTGTAGCGGGCTAACAGGACTCCGGTATTCATCGCGTGACATTTCCCCGAAGGGACAGACACAGGAACGAAGAAGGACACATGCCGGCCAGCCTAAGTGTTCCGGAGCAGTAGCGAGCTACCATGGCTCGGTGGAAACACTAGGAGACATTTCCCCGTAAGAGAGGCTACTAAAGATAAACAACTAGATGGTCAGATCCCACACATACCAAGCATTCCAATAACATACACACAATATGCTCGATATGTGCAAATACAACATGGCATCACAACATGACTCTACGACTCAAGTAATTTATTCAATAGGCTCCGAGGAGCGAGATATTACAAACAGGGGTCTCACGACCCAACATTCAGAGCATACAAGTCAAAGCACAAGCGGAAGCTATCATGTCTGAGTACAGACATCTATAAATGAAAAAGGCTGAGAAGCCTGACTATCTATCAGATCCTGCCGAGGGCACAAGATCGTAGTTGAGGTAACAAGCTAAACGTCGAAGTCCACGCGGAACTACTAGCGAGACCGAAGTCTCTCTGCAAAACATAAAATAGGCAAACGTGAGTACAAATGTACCCAGCAAGACTTACATCAGAACTAACTACATATGCATCATTATCAACAAAGGGGTGGTGGGGTTTAACTGCAGCAAGCCAGCTTTGACTCGGTGGCTATCCTAAACTATGACTGCGAGTAACTCTTTTGAGGTGGCGCACACGAGTCCACATATTCACCATATCAATACACCAGTATGGATCCGCTCCCGTCTCCCTACGAGAACGCCATCCATAGCACTCACGCTTATCTTGCGTATTTTAGAGTATCCACTTTCACTTGTCTATGAACTGATATAAGCAACCCAGAAGTCCTTTTCCGCGGACACGGCTATTCGAATAGATGATGTTAACCCTGCAGGGGTGTACTTCTTCATACATGTTTCCACCACTTAGCGTCTGCACACGACATGTGCTCGGCAGACTTCAAGCGAAAGCCGACGTGGGTGTAGACCACGACCTACCTAAACACTCAAGTCTCTAGTCCAGGTTTATCGCCTATTCGGGTTCCATCCATGAGGAGATCCGGCCGGAGTTTCGCTCACAGCCCCAAACGATGTGAACAGGGTTCCGTGACACCAAACGGGCGCCCGGTTTACCCGGCCACGTGCCTACCGCATCACAGCCCAGCCCTACGGTCAGCGCTGTCCACGGCCTCCAGCATACTACAAACACCAGAAACTACTTGCAACTCCTGGACAGAGGACAAGGGTGAATAAGAAGTCGAGCGGGGTCATATTTCAGGGCCCAATGTATGGTAGTAGCTGAATCATGGATCACAAACACAGAACTCAGTTCCTAAGGACGGCTACAATGAGACAACCCACCATGTACTCCTACATGGCCTCTCACCGCTACCTTTACCAAATCGTGTTCACACACTTAGTTCACACACAGTAGGACATGTTCACACACCTCTGATTCATCTCCGATGAATCAGACCTGACTCGACTCTAAGCAGTAGCAGGCATGACAAACAAACATGAATGAGTAGGCACAACAGGGCTCAAACAACTCCTACTCATGCTAGTGGGTTTCATCTATTTACTGTGGCAATGACAGGTCATGCAGAGGATAAAGGGGTTCAACTACCGCAGCATGTAACAGATGAATCGATGTTGTCCTAATGCAGTAAAAGAGAGCAGGAGCGAGAGAGTAGGATTGTATCAGAATGAACAAGGGGGTTTTGCTTGCCTGGCGCTTCTGAAGATAACATTGAGTTTTCATCAGTGTCAACGATCACATCATCGGTATCACGTCTATCGAGAGAGAACAAATACCGGCAACACAGAAAGGAACACAATCAATGCAATGCACAATATGATGCATGATCCTGACATGGCAAAATGAATGTGTTTTGGGCTAATGCAACTAGCAACAGATTAAATGAAGTTGGTTTGAATACAAGATTCAAATTCAAACTCCATATGTGATTATTCAAATGCCATTTAATTGATTTGTGCTAAACAGCAGCTATAAGTTGTTCTAACATGCATGAAAATGGTACAGATGGATTCCTTGAATTTTTCTGATAATTTTTCATATATAAATTATTTAATTTGGAGTTACGGTTGAATTTCTATGATTTGTTGAAGTTTAGGGCATTTTCTGGAATTTCCTGATTATTTTTAAATCCAGAAAATACTTATTGCGTCAGCCCCACGTCACAGTGACGTCAGCAGGTCAACTGGGCACTCAGAGTCAAACCTGACGTGTGG
>NW_025228800.1:19003-19518 GCF_018294505.1 Triticum aestivum
GAGCACGTGACACCAGTGCCACCCTGTCTTAGCGTAACGCGAGTCGATGCGGACGTTGTAGCGGTAGCGAAGACGGACGCCGAGACGAGCATGTGACACCACTGCCTCCCTGTCTTAGCGTAACGCGAGTCGAGGCAGCCGTCGTCGCGGTAGCGACGACGGACGACGACACGAGCACGTGACACCAGTGCCACCCTGTCTTAGTGTAATGCGAGTCAAGGAGGACGTCGTCGCGGTAGCGAGGACGGACGCCGAGACGAGCACGTGATACCAGTGCCACCCTGCCTGAGCGTAACGCGAGTCGAGGCAGACGTCGTCGCGGTAGCGACGACGGACGCCGAGACGAGCACGTGACACCAGTGCCACCCTGTCTTAGCGTAACGCGAGTCGAGGCGGACGTCATCCCGGTAGTGACGACGGACGCCGAGACGAGCACGGGACACCAGTGCAACCCTGTCTTAGTGTAAGCGAGTCGAGGCAGACGTCGTCGCGGTAGCGACGACGGACGCCGAGAC